>NW_026600431.1:135000-217500 GCF_029448725.1 Salvelinus fontinalis | reverse complement strand
TAGTGTTAGTCTACATCTCTGACTGGTAATCTAGTGTTAGTCTACATCTCTGACTGGTAGTCTAGTGTTAGTCTACATCTCTGACTGGCAGTCTAGTGTTAGTCTACATCTCTGACTGGCAGTCTAGTGTTAGTCTACATCTCTGACTGGCAGTCTAGTGTTAGTCTACATCTCTGACTGGCAGTCTAGTGTTAGTCTACATCTCTGACTGGCAGTCTAGTGTTAGTCTACATCTCTGACTGGTAGTCTAGTGTTAGTCTACATCTCTGACTGGCAGTCTAGTGTTAGTCTACATCTCTGACTGGCAGTCTAGTGTTAGTCTACATCTCTGACTGGCAGTCTAGTGTTAGTCTACATCTCTGACTGGCAGTCTAGTGTTAGTCTACATCTCTGACTGGCAGTCTAGTGTTAGTCTACATCTCTGACTGGCAGTCTAGTGTTAGTCTACATCTCTGACTGGCAGTCTAGTGTTAGTCTACATCTCTGACTGGCAGTCTAGTGTTAGTCTACATCTCTGACTGGCAGTCTAGTGTTAGTCTACATCTCTGACTGGCAGTCTAGTGTTAGTCTACATCTCTGACTGGCAGTCTAGTGTTAGTCTACATCTCTGACTGGTAGTCTAGTGTTAGTCTACATCTCTGACTGGCAGTCTAGTGTTAGTCTACATCTCTGACTGGTAGTCTAGTGTTAGTCTACATCTCTGACTGGCAGTCTAGTGTTAGTCTACATCTCTGACTGGCAGTCTAGTGTTAGTCTACATCTCTGACTGGCAGTCTAGTGTTAGTCTACATCTCTGACTGGCAGTCTAGTGTTAGTCTACATCTCTGACTGGTAGTCTAGTGTTAGTCTACATCTCTGACTGGCAGTCTAGTGTTAGTCTACATCTCTGACTGGCAGTCTAGTGTTAGTCTACATCTCTGACTGGCAGTCTAGTGTTAGTCTACATCTCTGACTGGCAGTCTAGTGTTAGTCTACATCTCTGACTGGCAGTCTAGTGTTAGTCTACATCTCTGACTGGCAGTCTAGTGTTAGTCTACATCTCTGACTGGCAGTCTAGTGTTAGTCTACATCTCTGACTGGCAGTCTAGTGTTAGTCTACATCTCTGACTGGCAGTCTAGTGTTAGTCTACATCTCTGACTGGCAGTCTAGTGTTAGTCTACATCTCTGACTGGCAGTCTAGTGTTAGTCTACATCTCTGACTGGCAGTCTAGTGTTAGTCTACATCTCTGACTGGTAGTCTAGTGTTAGTCTACATCTCTGACTGGCAGTCTAGTGTTAGTCTACATCTCTGACTGGTAGTCTAGTGTTAGTCTACATCTCTGACTGGTAGTCTAGTGTTAGTCTACATCTCTGACTGGCAGTCTAGTGTTAGTCTACATCTCTGACTGGTAGTCTAGTGTTAGTCTACATCTCTGACTGGTAGTCTAGTGTTAGTCTACATCTCTGACTGGTAGTCTAGTGTTAGTCTACATCTCTGACTGGTAGTCTAGTGTTAGTCTACATCTCTGACTGGCAGTCTAGTGTTAGTCTACATCTCTGACTGGCAGTCTAGTGTTAGTCTACATCTCTGACTGGCAGTCTAGTGTTAGTCTACATCTCTGACTGGCAGTCTAGTGTTAGTCTACATCTCTGACTGGCAGTCTAGTGTTAGTCTACATCTCTGACTGGCAGTCTAGTGTTAGTCTACATCTCTGACTGGCAGTCTAGTGTTAGTCTACATCTCTGACTGGCAGTCTAGTGTTAGTCTACATCTCTGACTGGTAGTCTAGTGTTAGTCTACATCTCTGACTGGCAGTCTAGTGTTAGTCTACATCTCTGACTGGCAGTCTAGTGTTAGTCTACATCTCTGACTGGTAGTCTAGTGTTAGTCTACATCTCTGACTGGTAGTCTAGTGTTAGTCTACATCTCTGACTGGCAGTCTAGTGTTAGTCTACATCTCTGACTGGCAGTCTAGTGTTAGTCTACATCTCTGACTGGCAGTCTAGTGTTAGTCTACATCTCTGACTGGCAGTCTAGTGTTAGTCTACATCTCTGACTGGTAGTCTAGTGTTAGTCTACATCTCTGACTGGTAGTCTAGTGTTAGTCTACATCTCTGACTGGTAGTCTAGTGTTAGTCTACATCTCTGACTGGCAGTCTAGTGTTAGTCTACATCTCTGACTGGTAGTCTAGTGTTAGTCTACATCTCTGACTGGCAGTCTAGTGTTAGTCTACATCTCTGACTGGTAGTCTAGTGTTAGTCTACATCTCTGACTGGTAGTCTAGTGTTAGTCTACATCTCTGACTGGTAGTCTAGTGTTAGTCTACATCTCTGACTGGCAGTCTAGTGTTAGTCTACATCTCTGACTGGTAGTCTAGTGTTAGTCTACATCTCTAACTGGTAGTCTAGTGTTAGTCTACATCTCTGACTGGCAGTCTAGTGTTAGTCTACATCTCTAACTGGCAGTCTAGTGTCAGTTTGTCAGTTAGTCTACGTCTCTGACTGGTAGTCTAGTGTTAGTCTACATCTCTGACTGGTAGTCTAGTGTTAGTCTACATCTCTGACTGGTAGTCTAGTGTTAGTCTACATCTCTGACTGGTAGTCTAGTGTTAGTCTACATCTCTAACTGGTAGTCTAGTGTCAGTTTGTCAGTTAGTCTACGTCTCTGACTGGTAGTCTAGTGTTAGTCTACATCTCTGACTGGTAGTCTAGTGTTAGTCTACGTCTCTGACTGGCAGTCTAGAGTGTCAGTCTGTCAGTTAGTCTATGATTGTGTCTAAGTGTGCTGACAGGGTAGTACAGTAAGGTAGACCTCTATAGTCATACTGAATGATCTGTGACAGGGTAGTACAGTACAGTAGACCTCTATAGTCATACTGAATGATCTGTGGCAGGGTAGTACAGTACAGTAGACCTCTATAGTCATACTGAATGATCTGTGACAGGGTAGTACAGTAGACCTCTAAAGTCATACTGAATGATCTGTGACATGGTAGTACAGTACAGTAGACCTCTATAGTCATACTGAATGATCTGTGACAGGGTAGTACAGTAGACCTCTATAGTCATACTGAATGATCTGTCACAGGGTAGTACAGTACAGTAGCCCTCTATAGTCATACTGAATGATCTGTCACAGGGTAGTACAGTACAGTAGCCCTCTATAGTCATACTGAATGATCTGTGACAGGGTAGTACAGTACAGTAGACCTCTATAGTCATACTGAATGATCTGTGACAGGGTAGTCCAGTACAGTAGACCTCTATAGTCATACTGAATGATCTGTGACAGGGTAGTCCAGTACAGTAGACCTCTATAGTCATACTGAATGATCTGTGACAGGGTAGTACAGTAGACCTCTATAGTCATACTGAATGATCTGTGGCAGGGTAGTACAGTACAGTAGACCTCTATAGTCGTACTGAATGATCTGTAACAGGGTAGAACAGTAGACCTCTATAGTCATACTGAATGATCTGTGACAGGGTAGTACAGTAGACCTCTATAGTCATACTGAATGATCTGTGACAGGGTAGTACAGTACAGTAGACCTCTATAGTCATACTGAATGATCTGTGACAGGGTAGTACAGTAGACCTCTATAGTCATACTGAATGATCTGTGGCAGGGTAGTACAGTAGACCTCTATAGTCATACTGAATGATCTGTGACAGGGTAGTACAGTACAGTAGACCTCTATAGTCATACTGAATGATCTGTGACAGGGTAGTACAGTACAGTAGACCTCTATAGTCATACTGAATGATCTGTTACAGGGTAGTACAGGGTTAATTCCACATGGTTATTACAGGGTTAATTCCACATGGTTATTACAGGGTTAATTCCACATGGTTATTACAGGGTTAATTCCACATGGTTATTACAGGGTTAATTCCACATGGTTATTACAGGGTTAATTCCACATGGTTATTACAGGGTTAATTCCACATGGTTATTACAGGGTTAATTCCACATGGTTATTACAGGGTTAATTCCACATGGTTATTACAGGGTTAATTCCACATGGTTATTACAGGGTTAATTCCACATGGTTATTACAGGGTTAATTCCACATGGTTATTACAGGGTTAATTCCAATTGGTTATTACAGGGTTAATTCCACATGGTTATTACAGGGTTAATTCCACGTGGTTATTACAGGGTTAATTCCACGTGGTTATTACAGGGTTAATTCCACATGGTTATTACAGGGTTAATTCCACATGGTTACAGGGTTACTGCCGTGTGTTAATAGGGTTAAAACAGAAACAACTTAAAATAAGGAGGTCAGGCCCAGTGCTGTGGTACAGTGGTATCAGTAGTGTGCTCTGACTCTGAGCCTCGTCAGGTCAGGCCCAGTGCTGTGGTACAGTGGTATCAGTAGTGTGCTCTGACTCTGAGCCTCGTGAGGTCAGGCCCAGTGCTGTGGTACAGTGGTATCAGTAGTGTGCTCTGACTCTGAGCCTCGTCAGGTCAGGCCCAGTGCTGTGGTACAGTGGTATCAGTAGTGTGCTCTGACTCTGAGCCTCGTGAGGTCAGGTCCAGTGCTGTGGTACAGTAGTATCAGTAGTGTGCTCTGACTCTGAGCCTCGTGAGGTCAGGTCCAGTGCTGTGGTACAGTGGTATCAGTAGTGTGCTCTGACTCTGAGCCTCGTGAGGTCAGGCCCAGTGCTGTGGTACAGTGGTATCAGTAGTGTGCTCTGACTCTGAGCCTCGTGACGTCAGGCCCAGTGCTGTGGTACAGTGGTATCAGTAGTGTGCTCTGACTCTGAGCCTCGTGAGGTCAGGTCCAGTGCTGTGGTACAGTGGTATCAGTAGTGTGCTCTGACTCTGAGCCTCGTCAGGTCAGGCCCAGTGCTGTGGTACAGTGGTATCAGTAGTGTGCTCTGACTCTGATCCTCGTGAGGTCAGGCCCAGTGCTGTGGTACAGTGGTATCGGTAGTGTGCTCTGACTCTGAGCCTCGTCAGGTCAGGCCCAGTGCTGTGGTACAGTGGTATCAGTAGTGTGCTCTGACTCTGAGCCTCGTGAGGTCAGGCCCAGTGCTGTGGTACAGTGGTATCAGTAGTGTGCTCTGACTCTGAGCCTCGTGAGGTCAGGCCCAGTGCTGTGGTACAGTGGTATCAGTAGTGTGCTCTGACTCTGAGCCTCGTGAGGTCAGGCCCAGTGCTGTAGTACAGTGGTATCAGTAGTGTGCTCTGACTCTGAGCCTCGTGAGGTCAGGCCCACTGCTGTGGTACAGTGGTAACAGTAGTGTGCTCTGACTCTGAGCCTCGTGAGGTCAGGCCCAGTGCTGTGGTACAGTGGTATCAGTAGTGTGCTCTGACTCTGAGCCTCGTCAGGTCAGGCCCAGTGCTGTGGTACAGTGGTACCAGTAGTGTGCTCTGACTCTGATCCTCGTCAGGTCAGGCCCAGTGCTGTGGTACAGTGGTATCAGTAGTGTGCTCTGACTCTGAGCCTCGTGAGGTCAGGCCCAGTGCTGTGGTACAGTGGTATCAGTAGTGTGCTCTGACTCTGAGCCTCGTGAGGTCAGGCCCAGTGCTGTGGTACAGTGGTATCAGTAGTGTGCTCTGACTCTGAGCCTCGTCAGGTCAGGCCCAGTGCTGTGGTACAGTGGTATCAGTAGTGTGCTCTGACTCTGAGCCTCGTCAGGTCAGGCCCAGTGCTGTTGTACAGTGGTATCAGTAGTGTGCTCTGACACTGAGCCTCGTGAGGTCAGGCCCAGTGCTGTGGTACAGTGGTATCAGTATTGTGCTCTGACTCTGAGCCTCGTGAGGTCAGGCCCAGTGCTGTGGTACAGTGGTATCAGTAGTGTGCTCTGACTCTGAGCCTCGTCAGGTCAGGTCCAGTGCTGTGGTACAGTGGTATCAGTAGTGTGCTCTGACTCTGAACCTCGTGAGGTCAGGCCCAGTGCTGTGGTACAGTGGTATAAGTAGTGTGCTCTGACTCTGATCCTCGTCAGGTCAGGCCCAGTGCTGTGGTACAGTGGTATCAGTAGTGTGCTCTGACTCAGCCTCGTCAGGTCAGGCCCAGTGCTGTGGTACAGTGGTATCAGTAGTGTGCTCTGACTCTGAGCCTCGTGAGGTCAGGCCCAGTGCTGTGGTACAGTGGTACCAGTAGTGTGCTCTGACTCTGGGCCTTGTGAGGTCAGGTCCAGTGCTGTGGTACAGTGGTATCAGTAGTGTGCTCTGACTCTGAGCCTCGTCAGGTCAGGCCCAGTGCTGTGGTACAGTGGTATCAGTAGTGTGCTCTGACTCTGAGCCTCGTGACGTCAGGCTAAGTGCTGTGGTACAGTGGTACCAGTAGTGTGCTCTGACTCTGGGCCTCGTGAGGTCAGGTCCAGTGCTGTGGTACAGTGGTACCAGTAGTGTGCTCTGACTCTGGGCCTCGTGAGGTCAGGTCCAGTGCTGTGGTACAGTGGTACCAGTAGTGTGCTCTGACTCTGGGCCTCGTGAGGTCAGGTCCAGTGCTGTGGTACAGTGGTATCAGTAGTGTGCTCTGACTCTGAGCCTCGTGAGGTCAGGCCCAGTGCTGTGGTACAGTGGTATCAGTAGTGTGCTCTGACTCTGAGCCTCGTCAGGTCAGGCCCAGTATTGTGGTACAGTGGTATCAGTAGTGTGCTCTGACTCTGAGCCTCGTGAGGTCAGGCCCAGTGCTGTGGTACAGTGGTATCAGTAGTGTGCTCTGACTCTGGGCCTCGTGAGGTCAGGTCCAGTGCTGTGGTACAGTGGTATCAGTAGTGTGCTCTGACTCTGAGCCTCGTCAGGTCAGGTCCAGTGCTGTGGTACAGTGGTATCAGTAGTGTGCTCTGACTCTGAGCCTCGTCAGGTCAGGCCCAGTGCTGTGGTACAGTGGTATCAGTAGTGTGCTCTGACTCTGAGCCTCGTGACGTCAGGCCCAGTGCTGTGGTACAGTGGTACCAGTAGTGTGCTCTGACTCTGGGCCTCGTGAGGTCAGGTCCAGTGCTGTGGTACAGTGGTATCAGTAGTGTGCTCTGACTGAGCCTCGTGAGGTCAGGCCCAGTGCTGTGGTACAGTGGTATCAGTAGTGTGCTCTGACTCTGAGCCTCGTGAGGTCAGGCCCAGTGCTGTGGTACAGTGGTATCAGTAGTGTGCTCTGACTGAGCCTCGTCAGGTCAGGCCCAGTGCTGTGGTACAGTGGTATCAGTAGTGTGCTCTGACACTGAGCCTCGTGAGGTCAGGCCCAGTGCTGTGGTACAGTGGTATCAGTAGTGTGCTCTGACTCTGGGCCTCGTGAGGTCAGGCCCAGTGCTGTGGTACAGTGGTATCAGTAGTGTGCTCTGACTCTGATCCTCGTCAGGTCAGGTCCAGTGCTGTGGTACAGTGGTATCAGTAGTGTGCTCTGACTCTGAGCCTCGTCAGGTCAGGCCCAGTGCTGTGGTACAGTGGTATCAGTAGTGTGCTCTGACTCTGAGCCTCGTGACGTCAGGCCCAGTGTTGTGGTACAGTGGTACCAGTAGTGTGCTCTGACTCTGGGCCTCGTGAGGTCAGGTCCAGTGCTGTGGTACAGTGGTACCAGTAGTGTGCTCTGACTCTGGGCCTCGTGAGGTCAGGTCCAGTGCTGTGGTACAGTGGTACCAGTAGTGTGCTCTGACTCTGGGCCTCGTGAGGTCAGGTCCAGTGCTGTGGTACAGTGGTATCAGTAGTGTGCTCTGACTCTGAGCCTCGTGAGGTCAGGCCCAGTGCTGTGGTACAGTGGTATCAGTAGTGTGCTCTGACTCTGAGCCTCGTGAGGTCAGGCCCAGTGCTGTGGTACAGTGGTATCAGTAGTGTGCTCTGACTCTGGGCCTCGTGAGGTCAGGCCCAGTGCTGTGGTACAGTGGTACCAGTAGTGTGCTCTGACTCTGGGCCTCGTGAGGTCAGGTCCAGTGCTGTGGTACAGTGGTATCAGTAGTGTGCTCTGACTCTGAGCCTCGTCAGGTCAGGTCCAGTTTTGTGGTACAGTGGTACCAGTAGTGTGCTCTGACTCTGGGCCTCGTGAGGTCAGGTCCAGTGCTGTGGTACAGTGGTATCAGTAGTGTGCTCTGACTGAGCCTCGTGAGGTCAGGCCCAGTGCTGTGGTACAGTGGTATCAGTAGTGTGCTCTGACTCTGAGCCTCGTGAGGTCAGGCCCAGTGCTGTGGTACAGTGGTATCAGTAGTGTGCTCTGACTCTGAGCCTCGTGACGTCAGGCCCAGTGCTGTGGTACAGTGGTACCAGTAGTGTGCTCTGACTCTGGGCCTCGTGAGGTCAGGTCCAGTGCTGTGGTACAGTGGTATCAGTAGTGTGCTCTGACTCTGAGCCTCGTGAGGTCAGGCCCAGTGCTGTGGTACAGTGGTGTGCTCTGACTCTGAGCCTCGTGAGGTCAGGCCCAGTGCTGTGGTACAGTGGTATCAGTAGTGTGCTCTGACTCTGAGCCTCGTGAGGTCAGGCCCAGTGCTGTGGTACAGTGGTATCAGTAGTGTGCTCTGACTCTGAGCCTCGTCAGGTCAGGCCCAGTGCTGTGGTACAGTGGTATCAGTAGTGTGCTCTGACTCTGAGCCTTGTGAGGTCAGGCCCAGTGCTGTGGTACAGTGGTATCAGTAGTGTGCTCTGACTCTGAGCCTCGTGAGGTCAGGCCCAGTGCTGTGGTACAGTGGTATCAGTAGTGTGCTCTGACTCTGAGCCTTGTGAGGTCAGGCCCAGTGCTGTGGTACAGTGGTATCAGTAGTGTGCTCTGACTCTGGGCCTCGTGAGGTCAGGCCCAGTGCTGTGGTACAGTGGTACCAGTAGTGTGCTCTGACTCTGAGCCTCGTGAGGTCAGGTCCAGTGCTGTGGTACAGTGGTATCAGTAGTGTGCTCTGACTGAGCCTCGTGAGGTCAGGCCCAGTGCTGTGGTACAGTGGTATCAGTAGTGTGCTCTGACTCTGAGCCTCGTGAGGTCAGGCCCAGTGCTGTGGTACAGTGGTATCAGTAGTGTGCTCTGACTCTGAGCCTCGTGAGGTCAGGCCCAGTGCTGTGGTACAGTGGTATCAGTAGTGTGCTCTGACTCTGAGCCTCGTGAGGTCAGGCCCAGTGGTGTTGTTTTGTTGGTGAGCACTGAGGAAAGCATATATATCGACGTCCTCAGAACCTTTTCAAACGTCCGAAATCGACGTCTCTTTCTTGTAACCAGCCTGCTCCTCTACACACACACACACACACACACACACTCAAACCGGGTGGAGGCGACATGTTCACCTGCTACACTTCAAAGCCTGTTTTCATCTTTTCCCTCTGATTTTATCACTCTGTTCTGTCTCTATGAACACTTTTCCCTCTGATTTTATCACTCTGCTCTGTCTCTATGAACACTTTTCCCTCTGATTTTATCACTCTGTTCTGTCTCTATGAACACTTTTCCATTTCATCTGTTCATCTTTCTCTTTATCTGTCTCTGAAGCTACAGTCTCCCTCTCTCGCTCTGTCACTCTCTCTATGTATATATATATATATATATATATATATATATATATATATATATATATATATATATATATATATATATATATATATATATCACTTTGTATCTATCTATTTCTCTCTACCTCTCTCTCTATGTATATATATATATATATACCACTTTGTATCTATCTATCTATCTCTACCTCTCTCTCGCTCTGTCACTCTCTCTCTGTACCTCTCAGTTTGTGTCTTTCCCAATATTATCTATCTATCTCTCTATCTCTCTATCTCTCTCTACCTCTCTGTATGTATATCTCTCTTTCTATCTCTCTATACCCCTCTGTATGTATATGTCTCTCTCTCTCTCTCTGTACCTCTCAGATTGTCTTTCTCAAAGTAATGTATATTTCTCCATCATCAGTTCTTCTATCTCTCTCTGTATTTCTTTAAACTGCCTTCCTATTTCTCTTAACATATATTCTCCTCCTCTCCATTCCTCTGATCTTTCTCTGTTATTTCATTCTGTTTCTACGGGCATCGGTTCTATCTTGGACCGTGTCCCAAATGGCACACCATTTCCTATTTAGTGCACTACTTTTGACCAGGGCCCATAGGGCTCTAGTTGAAAGTAGTGCATTTAACAGGGAATAGGGTCCCATTTGAGACGCATAGTCTGGGCTCTGGGTGTAAATATTCCATGAGAAGAACATCTAGTGTCAATGACCAGACGCTCCCTAAAGACTACTGACTGTGCGCACACACAGACACACACACACACACACTATCAACATAACTCAGTTGATTTGCCCTGGCCATCTGAATCCTGTCTCTCTCTCTCGGCTACAGCACGCTTCAGTTCCACTGCCAGCTAGCTGCATTCAGCCGGTCCTAACGAGTGTGCTGCTACTCCCCCAAAAGCCCTTAAGCTTGAAAAGCGACAATAGTACTGTGTGTCTATTTTAAGACTCCGCAGCCTGTATACACTTCCTCAAAATAGTCAGAATTAATCTATGATAACTCAAGACATCTGTCATAAATGTTGACGTTTTAGAGGAGATCTGAGTCGCGCAATTTTACTTCTAACTAAGGAGTTTGGTGCAGTATTTGTCAACAACAAAACAATCTCATGAATGACAACAAAGACTTTATTGAAGAATCTTTACTGTTGACCAATCACAACGAAGGGGCGTAAACTTTGACTTGCCACTAGAAAAAATGTTGTGTCCCCGAACAGCTGAAAAAACCACGTTGTCATTATATATGCACAAACTCTTCTGAACTGTTTCGGCTGGGAAGCATGTGGACGCCTTCATATCTCTCTCTCCCTGTCTCTTTAATCTCCCTATCTCTTTAACCTGTCTCTCTTTCCCTATATCTCTCCCCATCTTTTTAATCTCTCTCTCTCCCTATCTCTTTAATCTCATCACGTTTCAGGTCAGACCCAGATGCAGACAGTGTCAAAGTAACAAAAGTGTGTTACTAGTACAGGGACAAAGGTACAGGACGACAGGCAGGCACAGGGTCAGGTCAGGTCAGGCAGAGGGGTCAAAGCCGGGAAAAACTAGAAAACAGAAATTAAGACAAGACAGGAGCAAGAGGGAAAAAGCTGGTAGGTTCCACCAACAAAACAAACGGGCAGAAGACAAACAGAGAACACAGGTATGAATACACAGGGGATAACAGGGAAGATAGGCGACACCTGGAGGGGGGTGGAGACAAGCACAAAGAAGGGTCAAACAGATCAGGCCGTGACAAATCTCTCTCTCTCTCTCCCTATCTCTTTAATCTCTCCCTATTACAATGGTGTTTGTTTTCCACTGGTTGTCCTTTTCTTGTGGCAACAGGTTACCAGTCATGCTGCTGTGATGGCTCATTTAAATAGTAATAGATCTAACAACTTTCTCTCTCTTTCATTTTCCTCCATCCCTCGCTTGTTAGTGGAGTCTGCTGCTGGTGTCAACTCATAGGAAAGCTGTGCCACAGGAAGTGTCTCGCGGCGGTTTCAGACACACACATATGCCCACACACACGCTCTTTAAAGGGCTTTCGAGAGATGGCATTGTCAGCTGGTGGCCCAGACTGTCAACTCCCTTCAAGAGGTTAGCGGGAATAACAACCACACATTGATAAAAGTTTTGTTTAGATTAAATATGCACATGCTTTAATGCTGCAGAGCAGGACTAATTACACTTAGAGAGGAATACAAAGGGGGGAGAGAGAGAGAGAGATTGTGTGAGAGAGAGAGAGCGAGAGAGAGAGCGAGAGAAAGAGCGAAAGAAAGAGAGAGAGCGAAAGAAAAAGAGAGAGCGAGAGAGAGAGAGAGAGAGAGAGAGAGAGAGAGAGAGAGAGAGAGAGAGAGAGAGAGAGAGAGAGAGAGAACGAGAGAGAGTGAAAAAGAGCGAGAGAGAAAAATAATTGAGATGGGGCCAGTGTAAGAGAGATGGAAAGAGTAAAAGAGTGGAGCGGTACAGCAGGGGAATGAGGGGGAGAGGAAGAGAGAGGGAGAGGGGGGAGAAGGGAAAGAGGAAGAGAGAGGGAGAGGGGGAGAGGGAGAGGGGGGAGATGAAGAGAGAGGGAGAGATTGAGAGACAGCACATCCAGTCATGTTTTGCTTCTCATATTGCTTTCAAACATCTCAACACACTACCTGTCTACAGCCATCTGGTAACATCTCAATACACTACCTGTCTACAGTCATCTGGTAACACCTCAACACACTACCTGTCTACAACATCTTGTAATACCTCAATACACTACCTGTCTACAGCCATCTGGTAATACCTCAATACACTACCTGTCTACAGCCATCTGGTAATAACTCAATACACTACCTGTCTACAGCCATCTGGTAATACCTCAATACACTACCTGTCTACAGCCATCTGGTAATACCTCAATACACTACCTGTCTGCAGCCATCTGGTAATACCTCAATACACTACCTGTCTACAGCCATCTGGTAACACCTCAATACACTACCTGTCTACAGCCATCAGTGATACAGCTCTATTATTGTATCACTACTGAGAGTGATACAGCTCTATTATTGTATCACTACTGAGAGTGATACAGCTCTATTATTGTATCACTACTGAGAGTGATACAGCTCTATTATTGTATCACTACTGAGAGTGATACAGCTCTATTATTGTATCACTACTGAGAGTGATACAGCTCTATTATTGTATCACTATTGAGAGTGATACAGCTCTATTATTGTATCACTATTGAGAGTGATAAAGCTCTATTATTGTATCACTATTGAGAGTGATACAGCTCTATTATTGTATCACTATTGAGAGTGATAAAGCTCTATTATTGTATCACTACTGAGAGTGATACAGCTCTATTATTGTATCACTACTGAGAGTGATAAAGCTCTATTAATGTATCACTACTGAGAGTGATACAGCCCTATTATTGTATCACTACTGAGAGTGATACTGCCCTATTATTGTATCACTACTGAGAGTGATACTGCCCTATTATTGTATCACTACTGAGAGTGATACAGCCCTATTATTGTATCACTACTGAGAGTGATACTGCGCTATTATTGTATCACTACTGAGAGTGATAATGCTCTATTGTATCACTACTGAGAGTGATACAGCCCTATTATTGTATCACTACTGAGAGTGATACAGCCCTATTATTGTATCACTACTGAGAGTGATACAGCTCTATTAATGTACCACTACTGAGAGTGATACAGCCCTATTATTGTATCACTACTGAGAGTGATAATGCTCTATTGTATCACTACTGAGAGTGATACAGCTATATTATTGTATCACTACTGAGAGTGATACAGCTCTATTATTGTATCACTACTGAGAGTGATACAGCTCTATTATTGTATCACTACTGAGAGTGATACAGCTCTATTATTGTATCACTACTGAAAGTGATATTGCTCTAATATCTCCTCAGTGAGACAGTTTGACAGTGGTATGATACCTCCATTCTATAGACTCATCTTCAATAACAGAGTAGTAGATTACTGTGAATCACGTATGATGTCAATGAGTCCCAGTGGCAGCGCCCTGTATAGTCACAGATCTAGGATCAGATATAGGTTCATCTCAACCATTAGAGGGTAAAATACAGAAATGACCCTAGGTCAGTGTGTAGGGGTATTTACCATAAAAGTGAACCTGCTGTTCTATGAGTCACTTTGGTGTGACACTGAGTAGATGGCATTACAGAGCTGATGTCAGACCACTTTCAACACAGTGAGTATCATTTAGCTCTGTATGAGTCTAAACTGCACTAATCATGAATGGTTAACAACGTATGGGTTTCCCTATTGTGTATAATATAATAAATATATACAAATATATGATATGATATATGCAATTTAGCAGACGCTTATATCCAAAGCAATTTACAGTCATACGTACAAACATTTATAAATATGGGTGGTCCTGGGAATCCAACTAGGTCTCACAGTCTCACGTCAGAATTAGACGTTCATCTATGTGTCTCATACATCAAAGTTATTGCAAACTGTCACGCCCTGGCCTTAGTATTCTTTGTTTTCTTTATGTTTTTTAGTTAGGTCAGGGTGTGACATGGGGAAGGTATGTGTTTTGTATGTCTAGGGGTGTTGTATGGGGCAGAGTAGAGTAGTGTTGTCTAGTTATGTCTATGGCTGCCTAGATTGGTTCTCAATCAGAGACAGCTGTAATTCATTGTCTCTGATTGGGAGCCATATTTAAGGCAGCCATAGGCAGTAGGCTTTTGTGGGGTGTTGTCTATGTTGAACGTTTGTTGCTTGTCTGTGCACTTACGTTATTTAGCTTCAAGGTTGTTTGTTGTTTTGTTAGTTTGTGTATAGTGTTCGTTTCGTGTTTTTTCTCTCTTCCAAAATAAAGAGATGTATTTTGCACATGCTGCGCCTTGGTCCTCTCTCTCACGAAGACGATCGTGACACAAACGTCACATTTTGAAGTGTTTAAGGTTAAGTTTAGGCATTGACTCTGAATGTTTACGGTAAGAGTTTTGGATAGGCTTAAAACAAAATCTCAAAAGCAACTTTCTATTGCTGGATTTGAACTTGCGACCTTTGGAATCAGATGCTTACACCCATCCACCATCTCTGTCCACAACACAATAGTATTAACAGAACTGGCTCCAATGAGCCACAGCATGCCCAGTCTACCACCATGGGAGGGGTTTGTGTGTGTGTGTGTGTGTGTGTGTGTGTGTGTGTGTGTGTGTGTGTGTGTGTGTGTGTGTGTGTGTGTGTGTGTGTGTGTGTGTGTGTGTGTGTGTGTGTGTGTGTATTTGGTATTTTGTTTGGATCCTCATTAGCTGTTGAGAAAGCAGAAGCTACTCTTCCTGGGGTCCACACAGAACATGAAACATGACATAATACAGAACATTAATAGACAAGAACAGCTCAAGGACAGAACTGCATCAATTTCAAAAGGCACACGTAGCCTTCATATCAATACATACACATACATACATACACATAACTATCTAGGTCAAATAGGGGAGAGGCGTTGAGCCGTGAGGTGTTGCTTTATCTAGTTTTTGAAACCAGGTTTGTGGTTTATTTGAGCAATATGAGATGGAAGGGAGTTCCATGCAATAACGGCTCTATATAATACTGTACACTTTCTTGAATTTGTTCTGGATTTGGGGACTGTGAAAAGACCCCCAGTGGCATGTCTGGTGGGGTAAGTGTGTGTGTCAGAGCTGTGTGTAAGTTGACTATGGAAACTATTTTGGATTTTCAACACATTAGTGTTTCTTATAAAAGAGAGCGATGCAGTCAGTCTCTCCTCAACTCTTAGCCAAGAGAGACTGGCAGCATGGTATTTATATCAGCCCTCTGATTACAATGAAGAGCAAGACATGTCGCTCTGTTCTAGGTCAGCTGCAGCTTAACTAGGTCTTTTCTTGCAGAACTTGACCACATGACTGGACAATAATCAAGATAAGACAAAACTAGAGCCTGCAGGACTTGCTTTTTGGAGTGTGTTGTCAAAAAAGCAGAGCATCTCTGAATCTACATGTTTTGACCTTGACAGTTTATAATCTAAGGTAACACCATGTAATTTAGTCTCAACTTGTTGAACAGCCACACCATTCATTACCAGATTCAGCTGAGGTCTAGAACTTAGGGAATGACAAATACAATGCTCTTAGTTTTAGAGATGTTCAGGACCAGTATATTACCGGCCACACATTCCAAAAAAGACTGGAACTCTTTGTTAATGGTTTCAATTACTTAATTAGCTGTGGTTGCTGATGTGTACATGGCTGAATTTTCAGAATACATGGACACGCATGCTTTGTTTAATGCCAGTTGCAGGTCATTGCTAAAAATAGAAAAGAGTAGAGGGCCTAGAGAGCTGCCCTGTGGTACACCACACTTTACATGTTTGACATTAGAGAAGCTTCCATTAAAGAAAACCCTTTGAGTTCTATTAGATAGATAGTTCTGAATCCACGATATGGCAGAGGTTGTAAAGCCATAACACATACATTTTCTCAACAACTGGTTATGGTCAATAATATCAAAGGCTGCACTGAAATCTAACAGTACAGCTCCCACAATATTCTTATTATCAATTAATTTCAATCACTCATCAATCATTTGTGTCAGTGCAGTACATGTTGAGTGCCCTGCTCTATAAGCATGCTGAAAGTCTGTTGTCCATTTGTTTACAGAGAAATAGCGTTATATTTGGTCAAACACAATTTTCCCCAACAGTTTGCTAAGAGCTGGCAGCAAGCTTATAGGTCTGCTGTTAGAACCAGTAAAGGGTGCTTTACCACTCTTGGGTAGTGGAATGACTTTGGCTTCCCTCCAGGCCTGAGGACACAGACTTTCCTCTCGGCTCAGATTAAAGATATGACAGATAGGAGTGGCTATAGAGTCAGGTACCATCCTCAGTAGCTTCCCATCTAAGTTGCCAATGCCAGGAGGTTTGTCATCATTGATCAATAACAATAATTTTTCCACCACTCCCACACTAACTTTACAAAATTAAAACTTGCAATGCTTTTCTTTCAGTATTTGTTTTTTTTTATGCATGAGTACGATGGTTCACTGTTCGTTGTTGGCATTCCTGGTTAAATATGTAAATGTATATATTTGCCGCCTTTGCCAATGAAGTAATGTGTGTGTGTGTGTGAAAATAATTGGCAACATCAAAAGGGTTTTGTAATAAATGAGCCATCTGATTTGAAGTGTGTGTGTGTGTGTGTGTGTGTGTGTGTGTGTGTGTGTGTGTGTGTGTGTGTGTGTGTGTGTGTGTGTGTGTGTGTGTGTGTGTGTGTGTGTGTGGACGTGTTGAACTATTCTTGTGGGGACCAGAAGTCCCTACAAGAATAGTAAACAAAGTAAAAATTGACCAACTTTGGACATTTTGTTAGTCCCCACAAGGTCAAATGCTATTTCTAGGGGTTTTAGGGTTAAGGTTAGAATTAGTGTTAGGGTTAGAATTAAGTTAAATATTAAGGTTAGGAGCTAGGGTTAGTTGTAGGGATAGGGTTAGGAGCTAGGTTTAGGGTTAGGATAAAGTTTAGGTTTTTGGGTTAGGGTTAGGGTTAAGGTTAGGGTTAAGGTTAGGGTAAGAGTACGGGTTAGGATTAGGGTTGTGTTAGGGAAAATAGGATTTTGAATGGGACTGAATTGTATGTCCCCACAAGGTTAGCTGTACAAAACTGTGTGTGTGTGTGTGTGTGTGTGTGTGTGTGTGTGTGTGTGTGTGTGTGTGTGTGTGTGTGTGTGTGTGTGTGTGTGTGTGTGTGTGTGTGTGTGTGTGTGTGTGTGTGTGTGTGTGTGTGTGTGGACAGCCTAAGTTACACTGCTGTCACCGGCACCTCATTGAAGCGTTCATAATGAATGGTTAAGTTAAGGGTTAAGGGTTAAGGGTTAAGGTTTGGGTTAAAACAAACACATTCTAAACAAGTTCCTATCCCTGGGAATGAAGACGTGACCCATGTCGCCGATGACCTTGCAAACCCCAGCCTACTAGATGGTAATAGTGCTCACCTTTGCCCCTAGTGGCCGGTTTTGAAGGCATCTCCCGACATCCTGGCTACCACAAGAGCTACTTTTCTTTTTAAATAACACGTCGCAATCTAAAATTATATTTGACATTTTCCAGAATTCTGTTCTCTCTTTTTTATTTTTCCAGTTTGACATTTTTTTGTAGTTTGTTCTGAGTCCATGTCAACGTTTAAATCACATCAGAAGACCATTCTTCTTTTTTTTAACTAACACATTTAGATGTTTTGGTGTAATTCCCCTTTAATTGCGCATGTAGAAAGAAAGTACTGTGTCTAGTGATGTTTCTACTTTTAAGCTGCTGCAGCATGTCATGACACAGTTCATAAAACAATGGCCGTGGTTATCAGGGAGAGAGAGGGAAGTGGATAGTCAGAAAGAGACGGATGAGAGGAAGTGGAAGGGGAGAAAGAGAGAAAGGAAGGGAGGGTGTAAATTGAGAAAAAATGGAGAAAGACAAGAAGAGAATGAAAGGAAAGAGGGACTAGCAGCCTAATTATCATCCCATTACTATCCAATCCATCCTGGTCCTGGAGAAGAGAATCTCCTGGAAGCTACTGTCTACTAATAATCAATATTCTGAAGAGAATTCCCAAATGGGAATTAGGAAGAAAGGGGAATGTTGTCAGCCTGCATGACGAAGTGTGATGCATTGGTGGGGTTCGGTTTGAGATAGAGAAAAGGTAGGGTGAAGGGACGTGCTTTTACTGCTTTGATAGCATACACTCATAGAGAGAGAGAGAGACAGCGAGAGAGAGAGAGAGAGAGAGAGAGAGAGAGAGAGAGAGAGAGAGAGAGAGAGAGAGAGAGAGTGAGAGAGAGAGAGAGAGAAAGAGAGAGATAGAGAGAGAGGGGGAAGAGAGGAAGAACAGAGAGAGGGAGAGAGAGAGGAGGAACAAGATGAACAGAGAGAGAGTATGGGGACCAGGGATGAGGCTAGGTGAAGAAAAATGGAGAGAGAGGGTAGGGAAAGCAATGTGCCCAAGAGAGGAAGAGAGAAGAGCAGAGATAATGAAAAAGAGGGAGACAGGAGGAGAGGGATGGAGCAGATAGAGGGAAGAGGAGGAGGATGAAGAGAGGGAGGGAGAGCGAGATAGACCAAGGAACACTGATAGAACAGACAAGGAAGGAGAAAAGGAGTGAGGAAGAAGAGGTAGGAAGAAGAGACTGAGAGGTGATTAACTACCAGCACATCAGCTTCACTAGCCTCTCCACACACACTCACAATCTCTGTCTCACACACACACACACCGCACATGGAAACCTCAGGGGTAACATTAAAACCATTGTGGTGTGTAAACCTGATGTCTGGGACTTCCTACAAGCTAAATGCTCTGCTGTGTTCTGAAGCTTCAGCTTTGTAGCAGCATAACAAGGAAGGTTTTAGGAGAAACAAACCAGTCTGGAGTTGTGGTCACTTCTCCCCTAAAGACTTACAACCATTAGCAACTAATACTTTTTCAAGCATCTCTCTCTCTCTTCTTCCTCACAAACGCCCTTCTCTCTATGCATTTTCTCTCTCCCTCTCATAATGAGGCTGAATACAATGAGCCTGCAGTCTAAAACACAAATGCATGTGCACGCGCTCACCCACATACATCACACACACTCCCTCCCTCAGTCTCTGAGTTCCCTATGAGTCCAGTCTGTTGTAAATAATTGTGTTTTGAGAAGCCCCTCTCTCTCTCAACCTTAATCAACCTGATTGATTAGACATGGAGCATAGGTGGGTACCAGCCATATGCTGTGTGTGTATGTGTCTTCTGTTCTTCAAGGAGCCTCTAACTAACCCATATCGATGGCCACACACACACACACAAACACACACACACACACAGTGGGGTCGCTCCGGCTCATTTAGACAGAGTCCACCTCCAGCTGCTACTGTATAATCAGCCATATCTCCCACAATGCACTCTGGGACAGAACATAACTGCTTCAAAAATGGTACCCTATTTTACCCTCTATAGAGCACTACTGTTGACCAGGACCCATAGAGCTCTGGTCAAAAGTAGTGCACTATATAGGGAAAAGGGTGTCATTTGAGATGGAAAAACGGAAAAAATCCTTTACGCCTGTTTTTCATTATTTGTATCCCTGGAAAGCTGAAATGACTCATCACAGACATAAGCCAAGAAGTACATTCATTTTCCAAGAATGTGATGGTAATTATTTGTGTCTAACAACTTAGTTTCTTCCAGGACTTTTTAAAAGGCAGAATATACAGAGAATATCGGACAGCTGAACACACACTGTCCTAATATATACAGTATATGTCATTTGTCCTAATGTCTAGATAACCCCCCAACCCTACCAATTCAAAGACACACACACCAACCCACACACCAACCCACCCGTAGACACACACCAACCCACCCGTAGACACACACCAACCCACCCGTAGACGCACACCAACCCACCCGTAGACACACACCAACCCACCCGTAGACACACACCAACCCACCCGTAGACACACACCAGGGAATACTGTGAAGGTCAGCATTATTTTTTATAACAATTTTAAATAATCCAAGCGTGGCTAGGCTCTCTGTGGAGAGTGTCATTTACTCTGTCCTGTACAGACAGGGAGCCCTGCTAGGGACAACCAACACCTTAACACCTCTAGGTGACAGGGAGAGCTATGACACCAGAATAGTACAGATCAGTGGAGGCTCCTCAGAGGAGGAAGAGGAGGACCATCCTCCTTAGTCAATTTAATAAAAATATTAAAACATTAAAGAAGTTATCCTTTTTAGATACAACTATACTCAATATAATCATGTCACCAAATAATTAATTAAAACACACAGTTTTGCAATGAAGGTCGACATTTGCCTCAACAGCACTCTGTAGGTTAGCACCATGGTATAGCTGGAGGACAGCTAGCTTCCGTCCTCCTCTGGGTACATTGACTTCAATACAAAACCTAGGAGCCTCAGGTTCTCACCCCCTTCCAAAGACTTACACAGTAATTATGATAACTTCCAGAGGACGTCCTCCAACCTTTGCTGAGCTTGCAGCATGAACTGACATTTTGTCCACCTATTCAAAGTATCAGAGAATGAATCTAGTACTGAAAGCATAAGCTACAGCTAACTAACACTGCAGTGCATATAATGTGGTGAGTGTTGGACTCCAAGAAAGAGATTCATTTCTTAAGCAAGAGAGAGAGAGAGAGGGAGAGAGATTTTTTCCACTTATCTTAGCTAGCGAATGCAGCCAGCTAGTTTAGCCTACTCAAACACCCGGCTCAAACAGAGAGGGATTCTATGTTAGCTAGCTGTGGCTATCCAACACTGGAACTCTTCCAAGTCAAGTTAAACTTTGATTTTATCAATTTATTGGCATTTATTTAGCAACTGCTAAACAGCTTGCTGACTGACTGTACTGCATGATTGTAGCGGGTTTAGTAATGCATTCATTCTAGTAGCTATGTTGACTAGCTATGATGTTAGCTAATATGGTGATAATGATGTAGGCTGTGTATCGGTTATGATATGAAGGTTTGGCTTGGAAAGGTTTTTTCACCTGGTCACAGACAGCTGTTGTATTGTGCACTGAAGTCCACAAGCGAAGGGAAAAGATGAGAGGAGGAGAGCGCGTAGATGCGAGAAGGAATTATACAATGAGCAAACTGATGATGCTGTTTGTATGTGGCTGGGTACAGAGAAAATGTGAGCGTACTGTAGTAGCCTACACCTTCCATGTTGCATTGAGCTGGGTGACTGGAATAGGAAAGCTCATTAAAAAAGTGTCTTCCCTCATTTTAAACATCACTAACTGCCACTGGTACAGATGTAGGATCTTAATTTGATCACCCTGTTGATGCAGGAAATGTCCAGTGTATACAAGGCTTAAAAGGGCTTCTAAAGTTTGTAATTTCCATATTAAAATTTCAGACAAAAAAATGTATCAACCCCTAAAAAAACATTCATTATAATCCACAAAATAATCAATATTTCCTGTTGCTGCAGGATTATTTGTTATTTTCCTGTGAGAAATTGGTCAAATTAACATCCTACATCTTTTGGTGGCCTAACACCCTAACACACACACACACACACACACACACACACACACACACACACACACACACGTGTTAGTAGAATGAACTATGGTAATCTCTCTATGACTAATGACAGAGAGAGACAGAAAAACAAAGGGAATTGAAGAAATATCCCTAAGATCACCAAAGGCTTCCTCTGATCACACACCCGTCTCTCTTTCTCTGTATTATTCAACTCCCTTGTTAGAATTGGTATACTATCTGCCTGCAGTCACATTGACAGTCTATTCTCCCTGCATCGGTGGGCTGTGTCTGTCTGTCTGTCTGTCTGTCTGTCTGTCTGTCTGTCTGTCTGTCTGTCTGTCTGTCTGTCTGTCTGTCTGTCTGTCTGTCTGTCTGTGTGTGTGTGTGTGTGTGTGTGTGTGTGTGTGTGTGTGTGTGTGTGTGTGTGTGAGACTGATGGGATTGCTCTCCTTACAGGCGTGCTCTGTGATGTACATCTCAGGTGGTTTAATCACGTTGTTTGGCAGTGAGCAAGACGATTGTCAGGTGTGTGCTATGTATTGACATTGGTTGGCAGTAGCTCAAAACAATGGAGATTACACACATTCACTGTTCTGCTGAGATGTGACAAATACTGCAGGAGACCTCTCTGGTGCCTATGCATAGCAAAGTGTCTGTCTGTCTGTCTGTCTGTCTGTCTGTCTGTCTGTCTGTCTGTCTGCCTGCCTGCCTGCCTGCCTGTCTGTGGGTGTTCCAGTTGTCAGTGATTTACCCTGGGGGTCAGGTGAGTTATGATGGTGTTATTGATCCAGCCAGCCTTGGTGTGTAACAGACCAGACCTGATTGAGCCTCTCACAATTTATTACACAATAATAATCACACACACACACACACACACACACACACACACACACACACACACACACACACAGACCCACATCAAATAATATCTGGGCAAATATGGACCTAGCTGTCTCAGTGCTAGAAGCTGGGATTCAGGCAATACTAGAAGAAGAAGTTACATGTAGGAAGTAAAGGCTGACCTTGTCCGGCTTTTAAAGGCTGAATTTGTCCAATAGAAACTCTTGTTTGCAGCTGTTGCACTAATGATTACACACTAGATGCAGGCAAGAGTGTGCACGGTGGTACTGAATGTGTCACTGTCTGAAACCTTGATTAATGTTTCTGTTGACCTGTGCACCTATGTTGTAAACTTTCATTCATAAGCTAAGTTGTAGCAGCTTCATAATGGGTACAGGGAAAATGTGAGTGTACTATAGTAGCCTGCACCTTCCATGTTACATTGAGCTGGGTGAATGGAATGGGAATGACAGTCATCTAATATGCTGTAATGGAAATAAGGCCAGGCTCATCAAAAAAAGTGTCCTCCCTCATCTTAAACGTCACTGACCACCACTGGTACAGATTTAGGATCTTAATTTGTTTTGCAGGAAATGTCCAGCGTAAGGGAAGGTGGAGGATGAAAGGAGAGAGGGAGGGAGGGGTGTTAGTGACACACACACAAACAAACACACACACTCTCTCTCTCTCAGGGACCACCGAACCAGACTGAGAGGAGCACTGTGACATGTTGCATTATGGGAGTTCTCGTAGCTTACACTGTGCTCCAACACTGAGAAGATAGATAACAAACCTACGGCACAGGCAAAGCTCGAAATGTAAAATAAATATGTTATCGTGAACCGAGATATCCGGCATTAAAAGTGTTGTAGGCAACTCATCCACAGACGACATACAAAGATGTACAACAAATATATTAGAATGAACAGAGAGATCTCGTGCTGAAAGAGTCTTATAAAGACACCATGCTGCTGTCAAAGCACCCACTCTGTCTCCTGTCTTCTCTCTGATTGGCCGACGCGCTTGAGAGAACAGCTAACAAACCATTCAATCACCCCTGACGAACGATGCTTCGATATTCTAAAATCTTTTAATTTGACAATTTAATTACCCTCCTATAATCTATAATTGGTTTTCCAGTTGCTGCCAATGTGTTTAGTATTTACCTATTGTGTTGGTTGATTATGCAGATATTCAAATTGCGTTTAGACTGATCATCTGTTCATTTATCAAGCCATCTTTTTACATACAATGTGTTTATTCAGTAATCTATCCATTCATTTCCATTCATTTGTTGATTCAATCCATCACTCCATTCAACTATGCAATGATGTGTGTTTCTGTTAATGAAGTGTAACGATCCGAGCACGAGAGCAACTTACACTGTAACAGAAACCTGTCTTTTATACTCTGAAATGTATTACTGCAGCATACAGTAAATAACGGAGCATTGTGGGAAAATGTTTGGCGGGGAAATCATTTCTGTATTTGGAATGGTAGTGTAATTCCACCCCACAGAACACAGTCCAGGGAGGCATCTTTGGAGCGCCAAAACCTTTTTTACCACTAGTGGGCACATGGTATTATTGTTTCTGGCTCATTAACATATTTTGATGCAGTCGTGAGGTAGAATGCTGTACCAGTTTAACTCCTATGTGGTTGTGGTGCCCCATCGCAATGTATAAAGGACAGGTTGAAGGGGCACTAAGTCTTAAACCTTAAATGGTTGAGCATGTTGCCTTTTGGTCTGTTTAGCCCTGTAGTTGCTGTCAGCTTGGAAGCCATTGTTAAGGCCTCTAGAAGTGCAAGTGATACAAAAACAGCAAATATTCATTAATATGCTGTAATGTGGAAACACTTTACCTAGCAGCCAACCTGCTTGCACCAATACCTTGTTATTACAGTAAAATACAAACCCTTCCCCTCAATTAATGTAATCATTAATTCATTAATTCCTTCCTATTACAGTAGCATCTACTTTTTACGGTATAATACAGTCAATCTTACAGAATGGCACTGTTTGTCATTGATACGGTATTTATATTACAGGTGTACTGAGTTTTACTTGCCACTGAGCTGCCTGTAAGTTACTGTCAAATTCACGGCAACCCCTTTACAGTGTAGGTACATTTACTAATGCATTCAGCAATTACCATGAAGGTGTTTATCCAACCCCTCTACCTATACAGACATCCATCTATGCAATTATGTGTGTTTCTGTCTCATAAACCGGTGTTCCATATTTTGCATTTGTTTATCTGCATTTGCATTTGCATTTGTTTATCATTTGTGATCCTTCCATTCATTTCCATTCATTTGTGTATCCAACCCATCCATCCATTCACACAATAACACCTCACGGCACAACAACACCTCACAACAACACCTCACAACAACACCTCACAATAACACTTCACGGCACAATAACACTTCACGGCACAACAACACCTCACGACAACACCTCACAACAACACCTCACAATAACACTTCACGGCACAATAACACTTCACGGCACAATAACACCTCACGGCACAATAACACCTCACGGCACAATAACACCTCACGGCACAATAACACCTCACGGCACAATAACACCTCACGGCACAATAACACCTCACGGCACAATAACACCTCACGGCACAATAACACCTCACGGCACAATAACACCTCACGGCACAATAACACCTCACGGAACAACACCTCACGGAACAACACCTCACGGAACAACACCTCACAATAACACCTCAAAATAACACCTCACGGCACAATAACACCTCACAACAACACCTCACAACAACACCTCACAACAACACCTCACAACAACACCTCACAACAACACCTCACAACAACACCTCACAACAACACCTCACAACAACACCTCACAATAACACCTGACGACACAACAACACCTCACAATAACACCTCACAACAACACCTCACAACAACACCTCACAACAACACCTCACAACAACACCTCACAACAACACCTCACAACAACAACACCTCACAACAACAACACCTCACAACAACAACACCTCACAATAACACCTCACAATAACACCTCACAATAACACCTCACAATAACACCTCACAACAACACCTCACAACAACACCTCACAACAACACCTCACAACAACACCTCACAACAACACCTCACGGCACAATAACACCTCACAATAACACTTCACGGCACATTAACACCTCACAACAACACCTCACAACAACACCTCACAACAACATCTCACAACAACACCTCACAATAACACCTCACAATAACACCTCACAACAACACCTCACAACAACACCTGACAATAACACCTGACAATAACACCTCACGACACAACAACACCTCACAATAACACCTCACAACAACACCTCACAACAACACCTCACAATAACACCTCACAATAACACCTGACAATAACACCTGAGAACAACACCTCACAATAACACCTGACAACAACACCTGACAATAACATCTCACAATAACACCTCACAATAACACCTCACGGCCGCGCCCCTATTTGCCCTAGATAGTGTGTGTTTGTACTGATATGTAGACTATGTGTGTGTGTTTGTACTGATATGTAGACTATGTGTTTGTACTGATATGTAGACTATGTTTGTACTGATATGTAGACTATGTGTGTGTGTGTACTGATATGTAGACTATGTGTGTGTACTGATATGTAGACTGTGTGTGTGTTTGTACTGATATGTAGACTATGTGTGTGTACTGATATGTAGACTATGTGTGTGTGTGTACTGATATGTAGACTGTGTGTGTGTTTGTACTGATATGTAGACTGTGTGTGTGTACTGATATGTAGACTATGTGTGTGTGTTTGTACTGATATGTAGACTATGTGTGTGTACTGATATGTAGACTATGTGTGTGTGTTTGTACTGATATGTAGACTATGTGTTTGTACTGATATGTAGACTATGTGTGTACTGATATGTAGACTATGTTTGTACTGATATGTAGACTATGTTTGTACTGATATGTAGACTATGTTTGTACTGATATGTAGACTATGTGTGTACTGATATGTAGACTATGTTTGTACTGATATGTAGACTATGTGTGTACTGATATGTAGACTATGTTTGTACTGATATGTAGACTATGTGTGTGTGTTTGTACTGATATGTAGACTATGTGTGTGTGTTTGTACTGATATGTAGACTATGTTTGTGTGTTTGTACTGATATGTAGACTATGTTTGTACTGATATGTAGACTATGTGTGTACTGATATGTAGACTATGTGTGTACTGATATGTAGACTATGTGTGTACTGATATGTAGATTATGTGTGTGTTTGTACTGATATGTAGACTACGTGTGTTTGTACTGATATGTAGACTATGTGTGTGTGTTTGTACTGATATATAGACTATGTTTGTACTGATATGTAGACTATGTGTGTACTGATATGTAGATTATGTGTGTACTGATATGTAGACTATGTTTGTACTGATATGTAGATTATGTGTGTGTTTGTACTGATATGTAGACTACGTGTGTTTGTACTGATATGTAGACTATGTGTGTGTGTTTGTACTGATATGTAGACTATGTGTGTGTGTTTGTACTGATATGTAGACTATGTGTGTGTTTGTACTGATATGTAGACTATGTGTGTGTGTTTGTACTGATATGTAGACTATGTTTGTACTGATATGTAGACTATGTGTGTGTTTGTACTGATATGTAGACTATGTGTGTGTGTTTGTACTGATATGTAGACTATGTGTGTGTTTGTACTGATATGTAGACTATGTGTGTGTGTTTGTACTGATATGTAGACTATGTGTTTGTACTGATATGTAGACTATGTGTGTACTGATATGTAGACTATGTTTGTACTGATATGTAGACTATGTTTGTACTGATATGTAGACTATGTTTGTACTGATATGTAGACTATGTTTGTACTGATATGTAGACTATGTGTGTACTGATATGTAGACTATGTTTGTACTGATATGTAGACTATGTGTTTGTGTTTGTACTGATATGTAGACTATGTGTGTGTGTTTGTACTGATATGTAGACTATGTGTGTGTGTTTGTACTGATATGTAGACTATGTTTGTACTGATATGTAGACTATGTTTGTACTGATATGTAGATTATGTGTGTGTTTGTACTGATATGTAGACTACGTGTGTTTGTACTGATATGTAGACTATGTGTGTGTGTTTGTACTGATATATAGACTGTGTGTGTGTTTGTACTGATATGTAGACTGTGTGTGTGTGTTTGTACTGATATGTAGACTATGTGTGTGTGTTTGTACTGATATGTAGACTATATGTGTGTGTTTGTACTGATATGTAGACTGTGTGTGTGTTTGTACTGATATGTAGATTATGTGTGTGTTTGTACTGATATGTAGATTATGTGTGCCTTTTCTTATTCATGTACTTCTGTCCTTCAGCTTTTCTTGTCTATTAATGTTCTGTATTATGTCATGTGTCATGTTTTGTGTGGACCCCAGGAAGAGTAGCTGCTGCTTTTCCAGCAGCTAATGGGGACCCTAATAAAATACCAAATACCATCCATTTATTCATGCAATCATGTGTGTTTCTGTCTTTGTAACTGGTGTGGGAAAGTGCAATGACACACACACACAGACACAATGATCGAAGCCACCTCCTCCTCTTCCCAGCCAGCCAATGACACAACGTTAGTTTGATGCAGCAGAACCCAGGACAGGAGACACATTTTCTTCTCTTTACCATTTCAGATGTAGAGAAAGAAAACAGCAGCAAGCACATAATCACTAAGACATATCACTGAGGCAAATAAATAGAATTAGTGTAAACAGCGCCCCCTGTTGCAAAATGAGAGGTAAAGGGGTACCGAGGACAGTATAAACAGCGCCCCCTGATGGTCCAGTTGAGGTAAAGGGGTACAACGTAAAGTGTAAACAACACACCGTTGGTCAAATAGAGGTAATGCGGTACCACCGACAGGATAAAAATAAGACTGGAGAGAGAATGAACTAAAGAAGCCTTTTCTCTCCCTCAGCGTGTGTGAGATTGTCCCAGGATAGGCCTCATGTGTGAGTGTCCCAGGATAGGCCTACATGTGTGAGAGTCCTAGGATAGGCCTACACGTGTAACTGTCCCAGGATAGGCCTACACGTGTGAGTGTCCTAGGATGGGCTTACATGTGTGAGTGTCCTAGGATAGGCCTACATGTGTGAGAGTCCTAGGATAGGCCTACACGTGTAACTGTCCCAGGATATGTCTACATGTGTGAGAGTCCTAGGATAGGCCTACATGTGTGAGAGTCCTAGGATAGGCCTACATGTGTGAGTGTCCTAGGATAGGCCTACATGTGTGAGAGTCCTAGGATAGGCCTACATGTGTGAGAGTCCTAGGATAGGCCTACATGTGTGAGAGTCCTAGGATAGGCCTACATGTGTGAGAGTCCTAGGATAGGCCTACATGTGTGAGAGTCCTAGGATAGGCCTACATGTGTGAGTGTCCTAGGATAGGCCTACATGTGTGAGAGTCCTAGGATAGGCCTACATGTGTGAGAGTCCTAGGATAGGCCTACATGTGTGAGAGTCCTAGGATAGGCCTACATGTGTGAGTGTCCTAGGATAGGCCTACATGTGTGAGAGTCCTAGGATAGGCCTACATGTGTGAGAGTCCTAGGATAGGCCTACATGTGTGAGAGTCCTAGGATAGGCCTACATGTGTGAGAGTCCTAGGATAGGCCTACATGTGTGAGTGTCCTAGGATAGGCCTACATGTGTGAGAGTCCTAGGATAGGCCTACATGTGTGAGTGTCCTAGGATAGGCCTACATGTGTGAGTGTCCTAGGATAGGCCTACATGTGTGAGTGTCCTAGGATAGGCCTACATGTGTGAGTGTCCCAGGATAGGCCTACATGTGTGAGTGTCCCAGGATAGGCCTACATGTGTGAGTGTCCCAGGATATGCCTACATGTGTGAGTGTCCCAGGATAGGCCTACATGTGTGAGTGTCCTAGGATAGGCCTACATGTGTGAGTGTCCTAGGATAGGCCTACATGTGTGAGTGTCCTAGGATAGGCCTACATGTGTGAGTGTCCTAGGATAGGCCTACATGTGTGAGTGTCCTAGGATAGGCCTACATGTGTGAGTGTCCTAGGATAGGCCTACGTGTGAGTGTCCTAGGATAGGCCTACGTGTGAGTGTCCTAGGATAGGCCTACGTGTGAGTGTCCTAGGATAGGCCTACGTGTGAGTGTCCTAGGATAGGCCTACGTGTGAGTGTCCTAGGATAGGCCTACATGTGTGAGTGTCCTAGGATAGGCCTCATGTGTGAGTGTCCTAGGATAGGCCTACATGTGTGAGTGTCCTAGGATAGGCCTACGTGTGAGTGTCCTAGGATAGGCCTACGTGTGAGTGTCCTAGGATAGGCCTACGTGTGAGTGTCCTAGGATAGGCCTACGTGTGGTTGTCCTAGGATAGGCCTACGTGTGAGTGTCCTAGGATAGGCCTACGTGTGAGTGTCCTAGGATAGGCCTACGTGTGAGTGTCCTAGGATAGGCCTACATGTGTGAGTGTCCTAGGATAGGCCTACATGTGTGAGTGTCCTAGGATAGGCCTACATGTGTGAGTGTCCTAGGATAGGCCTACATGTGTGAGTGTCCTAGGATAGGCCTACATGTGTGAGTGTCCTAGGATAGGCCTACGTGTGAGTGTCCTAGGATAGGCCTACGTGTGAGTGTCCTAGGATAGGCCTACGTGTGAGTGTCCTAGGATAGGCCTACGTGTGAGTGTCCTAGGATAGGCCTACATGTGTGAGTGTCCTAGGATAGGCCTCATGTGTGAGTGTCCTAGGATAGGCCTACATGTGTGAGTGTCCTAGGATAGGCCTACGTGTGAGTGTCCTAGGATAGGCCTACGTGTGAGTGTCCTAGGATAGGCCTACGTGTGAGTGTCCTAGGATAGGCCTACATGTGTGAGTGTCCTAGGATAGGCCTCATGTGTGAGTGTCCTAGGATAGGCCTACATGTGTGAGTGTCCTAGGATAGGCCTACGTGTGAGTGTCCTAGGATAGGCCTACGTGTGAGTGTCCTAGGATAGGCCTACGTGTGAGTGTCCTAGGATAGGCCTACGTGTGAGTGTCCTAGGATAGGCCTACGTGTGAGTGTCCTAGGATAGGCCTACATGTGTGAGTGTCCTAGGATAGGCCTACATGTGTGAGTGTCCTAGGATAGGCCTACATGTGTGAGTGTCCTAGGATAGGCCTACATGTGTGAGTGGTGATAAAGGTGACCCCAGTGTCAGTGGACTAGTCACACATTTATCTGATTGTATTTGAAATATTCACAAGTCTACTGTCTGTGAACCACTATCTAAAGCAAATGTTTCATCAATGGTCGATGCTGGAGGCAGCCACATAATCAATCAACCGGTAAATTCACTAATTGTAACGCTTTTACAGACCTCACACCATCACCTCATCTTTCTCCTGATACATTAGTGTGGTTAAATGAGTGAAATGATATATGATTAATCTAAGGCAGGGCTCTCTCCGGGAACATGGTTGGAGTGAAAACATACAGTGGGATATCTCCCCGGGAAAAGGGTTGGAGAGCACTGATCTAAGGTCTCCCTTTCAGCCAATAGAACAGCAGAGTTTATTGAGATTATCGTGACTTGTTGTAGCTCGATATCGGACTCAATTGAGAATGTAGGTTACGGTCAAGAACACAATCAGCGCGCGCCGCCTTGTCACCCCTGTACAGGCTACCCGTTGACCGGTAACAGACCTAATTTAATCACCGGCCTTTGTTCACGCACGTACACTCTCACGCACATGCGTACACAGGCGTCATGCAACCTTTATTTTAGTAGTGGCACGAGGTACCTGTGGATGTTTGGAGGGAAGTCCGGGGTGGAATCAGCTCCACTCCGGAAGTTGACGAATTTAGCATTTTTCAAACAACCTGAAACAACTTTTTTTCCCTGGATTCTAAAGCCATAGTCATTATGCCTAATTATATGCATAGCTTTGCTCCGTGGTGCACCTTGGAAGGAGCCACTTACTAGGGAGAATGTGCCTTGTCTGCAATGCCCCTTCTGCAAAATACTGCTGACAGATTATGATAAAACCTGAATTTAAAAAGGAAGTTTAGTCATTCATTTTACATTGGAACATTTTTAAACTCGAAAAATCTGAGGGGGCACAAGGGCGTGACGCCACACGCAGACATGTCAGATCATCGTGTGACCCTTTCTACTAAATCTCCAGACGTGTCTGACCAAATAAATAGCATATCCACTTAACGTGTGTGTACGTGCGTGTAGGTTACGTGCGTCCATAAAACAACAGAAATCAAAAATGAGGAAAATAAGTATTTGTGTTTTACCTTTTCTGACATCAATGAGTGCTGCGTCGCCAGTCGTTGAGGAGAAGAGGGAAATTATCACACAACACCGAGAATATTCTTCTGTTTTCTTCTGTCTTCTATCTTCATTTACTCAAATCCCCAAAACAGGTGCCAATATCCAGTCAGGAGTAAGTCAGGGAATCCGAAGTATACACATTCCAGCTGAGACGGTGAAGACATTCAGATAACATAGTTGCAAATTATGCGACCTTAAAATGATGGACCACCTGTGCACTTAAAAACACACGGCGGCGATCGGTTTCAAAGCGAGAAGATCAGAATCGGCTGTGATATTCTTTGTAGCTTTAGCAACTCCTCAGTTCACCATGTCTGCGCGCAATGAGGGTCTCTTGGGAACAATAATCCACATGCTTTATTTCACTTTATGAATAATATTCTCCAACCTGGTCCGTTTTTTTCTGGGTTTTAAAGTATGATAAACGTTGTATCCAAGTTGATTTACAGAGATAATCTATCGATGAAGGCTCGCGTTGGCGTCCCCTGCGCACCACGCGAACCGACTATTGTAGGCTATCCACTAGAACTCGTTGTGCCGTATCTTCCTTCTTCAATGTGGGTAAATCGACTGGTGATCGATGGAGAGAGCATTGGAAGTCCCTCGCAGATGGTGATATGCCCTCTTTTCTCCTCCTCTCACCACCAGTCAAGCCATTCCCTCCAAGATACAGAAAACGGGTCAAAATGTTTCAATAACTGCACGATTAACGTTCAACCTTCATATTTTTGGAATAAGGCAAAGACAAAAACAATTAATAGGTTTCCTTACAGTGTAGTGTGGTTAGGTTATTATTAATGCGTAAAAATAACAAAACGCACGTCGTCCCCTTTCTCGCCGCCTCTGAATCCACAGACGATAATGTTTTCACATTAGTCTATTGAAATCCCAAGTCCTCACTGGCTGTCTGGCGTTCCTTGTCTCGCGGCTCATGTCTGAACGTTCTTCTCCAAGTACGGAGAATTCACATCACTTTAGGCGAGTGGAGAGCGCGAGAACCCCAACACGGAGCAGTTAACGTCAAACCCAACGGGCGGAGGCTTTCCCTGATGCCTGTTGACTGACAACTCCCTCCTGGTTCCCGGTACGTTCCAGAATGTCTCTCTGGCAAACGGAAGAGTTAGTCTGATACAATCCCAGTGCCCCGCGTGGGAAAAACAGTGAATGTTTGTCGAAATGGCAATTTAACCTCGAAAACCGGAAAACTAAATAGCTTACTTCCTGCTGTTTCTATCAACCACATTTCCCTTCTTCACATCGGAAAGCGGAATCGTCTCGAGCTGTCTCGCGCTCCCGCTAAGGTCTTCGGTGGTGGGGGAGAGATTTCCGTTGAAATTCCGCAGAAAACAATCAGCTGCGCAATTATCACTTGGTGGATAACTAGGCGCGCGCTTGTGTGTGATTCAAAAGCAGCAGCGGCGGCAGAGCGACGGGGACAGGCGCGCGGGGAGAAGGGGAAGCGCACAGATACAGTACTGTATTTATCTAGCTCTCTTTCAACCTGTCATAGAAAACACAATGAGAGACAGACACACTCACTCCTAGCACAGAGGGGAAATGCCAACGGAAATAGGCCTACACACATCAATAGAAGAACTGACTGGCTGGCAGCACAGGGGCACGAGACAAGTCTACATCAACGTTACATGTTCCAGAAGAATCTCCATGTAGATGTGGGCTGTGATTTGTTTAACTCACTACTGAATTAATAAGGCTTAAAGAGAAATCTGAGGGGGATATAACCAAGCCCTGTTGCCATGCCAACAATTATTCTTGCAGATAAAGAAAATAAATGGACTGAAGCATAAATATTGTCTTTTGAAGTCTGATGGTTACCTTGGAAATCTAGGCCCAGTGTTGCTGATGCATAATATAGGATACCATCTTTCTCATGCCTTCAAATTGTGTTCACTGTTAGATGGGAGATTTAGCAAGAGGGACAGACTTCCAGTAGCAAACCTCGTGAGAAAGACGAGAGCAATGATTTAACTCAACCAAAGCTCTCTGTTTCCTATGAGAGAGAGGACATAGAGCGAACGTATCAGATCAGCACCATGGACAGCGAGTACAGAGACTAAAGCTGTTCTGAGCAACATACTGCATATATAATTCAGGCATAGTGTGTGGTCGTTGGACGCTCATAACACATCATCCTACAAGTGATTTCCACACAGTACTACTGTTTCATTTGTCATCTGTGCTGACAACCAATAAGACCCATGGTATTTAGTGATATGGGGGTTGACGCATAAGCCGTGGTCCCCGCGGTTATATCTGCAGGGCTGACGGGTTTAGGGTCAGTACATGTTAACGTCAATCCACGGAGGCAAAAAGGACAACGTCGGAGTTTAATTCAATACAAGCTGTGAAAGGAGAGTTGAACATGAAGAGAAGGGAGACCTGAACGGTGGTGTTTGGGAAAGATTTGGTGAAGTGGTGAAAGAGGATGATATCAGTGCTGCTGTGCTATGTGTGATGATTGTGAGGCGCTACAAATGCCACAGTCACCATATGGGGACTTCAAATAGGCCTATCTCAAGGGAACTGTAGCCTACTGTTCAGATGGGTTAAACGGAAACTGAATTCTAGACACACATATCCTTAATATTAACTCCTGGAGAACATGGGTGGAGAAACATGATTTCTTTCTTTCAGCATCTCGAGAGAATGCGAATGCTCAGTTAGGTACCGTACTGTATGTAGAGGCGCTGTCTTTATCAGCGTCATAAAAGCTGATAGCATTCAACCACATAAAACATGCCTCCAAGGCGAACTGAAATCTTATCAGAAATATGTTGGGTCGTTTTCATAGGTTTCTATTTCCACGCTGAAGATGTCTATATTATTGTTCCGTTAATTAATAAGGGACTAGTAAAGGCCCAGTGCACTATTTTTGTGAAAAATGTTAACTAAATGTATTTTAGTGTTTAACTGCATTTGAGTGTCACGCCCTGACACTCAAGAGATCCTTATTTATTCTCTATGTTTGGTTGTGTCAGGGTGTGACTCGGGTGGGAAAATCTATGCTTTCTATTTCTTTGTTGTTTTGCCGAGTGTGGTTCCCAATCAGAGGCAGCTGTCTATCGTTGTCTCTGATTGGGGATCATATATAAGTTGTGATTTTCCGTTTGGGTTTTGTGGGGTGTTATTTTCTGTTTAGTGTCTGTGCCTGACGGAACTGTTCGCTTTCGTTTTTGGATTTGTTATTTTGTTTGAGTGTTTATTGTAAATAAATATCATGAACACTTTCCACGCTGCGCTTTGGTCCACTCTTCCTTCCACTGACGACGAGCGTTACAGAACACCCCACCAAAGAAAGAACAAGCAGCGTGGCCAGGAGGACTGGACATGGGAGGAAATCCTGGAGGGAGAAGGACCCTGGACACGGGCCGGGGAGTATCGCCGTCCAAGGGAGCGAGAGCGGAACGGCGACTATACGAAGAGTTCGCTCAATGACGGAATTACGAGAGGCAGCCACCCCCCCCCCCCCCCGGAGGTAGGGTTTAGAATTGAGCCAACTCCCCGTGCTTACCGTGTTATGCGGTGATGCGCACGGTGTCTCCAGTGAGCATTCACAGGCCAGTGCGCTCTGTGCCAGCGCCCCGCATTTCCCGGGTGGGAGTGGGCATCCAGCCAGGACGGGTTGTGCCAGCTCTAAGCTCGAGACCTCCAGTGTGCCTCCACGGTCCAGTGTATCCGGTACCTGCTCCACGCACCAGGCTTCCAGTGCATCTCCCCAGTCCGGTGAGACCTGTTCCGGCTCCACGTACGAAGCCTCTAGTGATGATCCATGGCACGAGGCCTCTAGTGATTATCCATGGCACGAAGCCTCCAGTGATGATACAGGGCACAAAGCGACGGTACCCAGTCCGGGGCCTGCAACGAGGGTCTCCAGTCCGGGGTCGGCGACGAGGGTCCCCGCACCAGAGGCGCCACCAAAGTAGGGGGAGCCAGAGGTGGAGCGGGGTCTTCGTCCTGCACCGGAGCCGCCACCAGGGTAGATGCCCACCCGGACCCTCCCCTATAGGTTCAGGTTTGCGGCCGGGAGTCCGCACCTTTGGGGGGGGTACGGTCACCCCCTGACCTTAGAGAGCCATTTTATTTCTCTATTTGGTTAGGTCAGGGTGTGATGTGGGGTGGGCATTCTATGTTTTGTGTTTCTATGTTTTGGCCGGGTATGGTTCTCAATCAGGGACAGCTGTCTATCGTTGTCTCTGATTGGGAATTATACTTAGGCAGCCTGTTTTGCCACCTTAAGTTGTGGGATGTTGTTTTTTGTTAGCTCTTTGTAGCCTACAGAACGTGACTTTCGTTATTCTTTTGTTGTTTTGTTTGGTGTTCTGAGAGAATAAAGAATCATGAACACGTACGACGCTGCACCTTGGTCCACTTCTTCCGACGGGCGTTACAACATCATATCATCACAAACCACTTGATGGCTCAATGTACTGTATTGTGCATGGTTTTTCTTCATGGTTTTTCTTTGTTTTTCTTCATGGTTTTTCTTTGTTTTTCTTCATGGTTATTCTTCATTGGTTATTCTTCATTGTTATTCTTCATTGTTATTCTTTATTCTTCATTGTTTATCTTCATGGTTTTTCATCTTCGTTTTCTTCTTTGTTTTTCTTCATGGTGATGGAAAGTCTACAAGCCCAACCTAGATGACCAGCCTCTGTACAATAAAGTCATGTACATTTACATGAAGTGGTTTGTAATGGTAAATTAATACACAAAAAAGTGGTTGTTTTCCCATGTTATTTGTTCAATAAAAATATTTAATTTGTTGGGAATGTTTTGTGTCTTTGCCCATAACTTTGGGCCTTTTGATGTAAATGTTTGAGGACAGAGTTTTGTTCTTTCTGGATTCCATTAGAATGACATCACAGAGAAAGGGGCAGGGTTTTGTTCTTTCTGGATTCCATTAGAATGACATCACAGAGAAAGGGGCAGGGTTTTGTTCTTTCTGGATTCCATTAGAATGACATCACAGAGAAAGGGACTGGGCAACAACTCTTACAATTCCAACAATTGAATCCTGCAATATACTGTCCTTAATTATACAATTACCTTTTTGGCAAAGCTCAGATGCTTCAAAGCTGAGATGCTTTTTCGTTTTCAGACGTCTATATCGATCTGCTAATACTAGTAGAGGCCCAGTGCACTACTTTGTCAACAAATATTTGTTTTAACAGGACAATCACAGCATGACGTGACACTTCAGGTCAAAGAGTTCAATTCATTTTAGAATAAATACTTTCCCTACGCAGTGTATATATATAAAATGTATTGAACTCTTTGGCCTGAATGACAAGTGGCACGTCTGGAGGAAACCTGGCACCATTCCTAAGGTGAAGCATGGTGGTGACAGAATCATGCTGTGCAGATGATTGTCCTGTTATTCAGTGACAGCGCCCGGGGGACTAGTCAGGATCAAGGGAAAGATTAATAGAGCAAAGTACAGAGAGATCCTTGAGGAAAATCTGCTCCAGAGTTCTCAGGACCTCAGACTAGGGTGAAGGTTCACCTTCCAACAGGACAAAGACCCTAAGCACACAGTCAAGGAGGACACACCAGGAGTGGCTTCGGGACAAGTCTCTGAATGTCCTTGAATGGCCCAGCCAGAGCCCGAAATTGAACCTGATCTAACATCTCTGTAGAGACCTGAAAATAGCTGTGCAGCGACGCTCCCCATCCAACCTGACAGAGCTTGAGAGGATCTGAAGAGAAGAACGGGAGATACTCCCCAAATACAGGTGTGCCAAGCTTGTAAAGTCATACCCAAGAAGACTTGAGGCTGTAATCGCTGCCTAAGGTGCGTCAACAAAGTATTGAGTAAAGGGTCTGAATACTTATGTAAATGTGATATTTCAGTTATTTATTTATTTTTTTGCAAAAATGTCTACAAACCTGTTTTAGTTTTGTCATTATGATGTATTGTGTGTAGGTTGATGAGGGGAAAAACTATTTATTAAATTTTAGGAAAAGGCTGTAATGTAACAAAATGTGTAAAAAGCGAAGGGGTCTGAATACTTTCTGAATGCACTGTATATATATATATTTTTGGTGATTTTTCAGTGGGTGCTGCAGCACGCTCAGCACCCCTACTTCCCACAGCTATGGATTGAAATATTCTTTCTACCGGTTCATGCCATTATTCTGATGATGCCATTATTCTGATGAGCGAGGGTTTATTTAGTCTTCTAGGCCAACATATCATGACAAAAGAGAAACTGTGTGTATCTAATTATAGACAAGTTGACTAACAAATAGCCTACCAAAAATTATAAGCAGAACCATATGTAAATCAGGCAAAAACAATCCTGCACCCCCTGTCAAGAAATCGTTACACCGTCTTTGACTGCAGCCTACAGCACATTTTGTATATTTGTGAGTGAGGGTCAGGTGTGGGCAACATGTTTTCCCTTCATCACACAGTCAGGTGGTTGTGGATGGGTTATTAGTCATTGGGCGGGTGAACAAACAGCTAATCCACCACTAATGGTATTGTGTTTGGTCCCCTGTTGTTCTCTCCTGATATCCAGACCTGGTTCGTGTTAACATGCATTCCACTACTTGTATTCTGTGTCATGTGACAAACATTTCTCTCTCTCTCTCCAAGCATATGTTTGGCATTATGACAGATAGTACATGGAGTGGAATTTAAGCACAAACAGACCCAAGCTATTACGTTTCGCTCAGCTGTTGTTCAGCTGTCAGTGTTCATTGAGTATCATATCCATCCACCCCAGAGACATTAAGCCACAGTCCATGATAAAAAAATCAATGGCAATCTGTCATTAATCTACCCCTGGGGTAGACCGGGATAGACAGAGGGCAGACTGGGTGAAGACTGGAGGTAGACGGGGGGTAGACTGGAGGTAGCCCGGGGGTAGACTGATGGTAGACTGGGAGAAGACTGGGGAAAGACTGGGGAAAGACTGGGGGTAGACTGGTGGTAGACTGGTGGTAGACTGGGGGTAGACCGGAGGTAGACTGATGTTAGACTGGGGATAGACTGGGAGAAGACTGGGTATAGACTGGGTATAGACTGGTGTTAGACTGGAAATAGACTTAAGGTAACCTGAGGGTAGACTGGAGGAATACTGGAGATATACTGGGAGTTGACTAGAGGTAGACTGGAAGTAGACAGGCGGTAGATCGGGGGTAGAATGGAGGTAGACTGGAGGAAGACATAAGGTAGACAGGAGGTAGACAGGAGGTAGACTGGGGATAGACTGGAGGTAGTCTGGGGGAAGTGGAGGATGCCTGGAGGTAGACCGGGGGTAGACCGGGGGTAGACTGATGATAGACTGGGGGTAGACTGGGGTTAGACTGGGGGTAGAGCGGAGGTAGACATGAGGTAGACTGAAGGTAGACTGTAGGTAGACTGTAGGTAGACTGTAGGTAGACTGAAGGTAGACTGGGGATAGACTGGAGGTAGACTGGGGGTAGACTGGCGGCAGACCGGAGGTAGTCTGGGGGTAGACCGACGTTAGAATGGAGGTAGCCTGGGGGTAGCATGAAGGTAGACCGGGGATAGACCGGAAGTAGACCGAAGGTAGACAAGGGGTAGACTGAGAAAAGACTGGAGGAAGACCGAGGGTAGACTGGGGGTAGACCGTGGGTAGACTGGAGGTAGACTGGGGGTAGACAGGAAGTAGACTGAAGGTAAACTGAGGGTAGACTGAGGGTAAACCGGAGAGAAGACTGGGGAAAGACTGGAGGAAGACCGAGGGCAAACTGGAGGTAGACTGGGGGTAGACTGGGGGTAGACCGGGTGTAGACTAGAGGTAGACTGATGGTAGACTGGGGATAGACCGGCCGTAGACAGGAAGTAGACTGAAGGTAAACATAGGGTAGACTGGAGGTAGACTTGGGGTAGATCGGGGGTAGAATGAAGGTAGACTGGAGGTAGACCGGAGGTAGACTGGGGGTAGCCTGGAGGTAGATCGGGGATAGACCGGAAGTAGACTGAAGTTAGACAGGGGGTAGACTGAGGGTAGACTGGAAGTAGACTAAAGGTAAACCGAGGGTAGACCGTGGGAACACTGTTGGTACACTGTAGGTAAACCGAGGGTAGACTGGAGGTAGATTGGGAAAAGACAGGAGGAAGACCGAGGGCAGACTGGAGGTAGACTGGGGGTAGACTGGAGGTGACCGGAGGTAGACTGAGGGTAGACTGAGGGTAGACTGGGGGTAGACCATGGGTAGACTGATGGTAGCCTGGAGGTAGACTGGGGTTAGACTGGGGGTAGACAGAGGGTAGCCCGGGGGTAGACCGGAGGTAGACTGGAGGTAGACTACAGGTAGACTGGAGGTAGACTACAGGTAGACTGGAGGTAGACTGGAGGTAGACTACAGGTAGACTGGAGGTAGACCGGGGGTAAACCAGAGGTGAACTGCGGGTAGACTGAAGGTATATACAGTGCATTTGGAAAGTATTCAGGGTCCTTTTATTTTCCACATTTTGTTACATTTCCTGCCTTATTGTAAAATGTATTCCCATCATCAATCTACACACAATACCCCATAACGACAAAGCAAAAACAGGTGTTTATACATTTTTGCTAATTTACAAAGAAATGTCAAACTGAAATATCTCATTTACATAAGTATTCAGACCATTTACTCAGTACTTTGTTGAAGCACCTTTGGCAGCGATTACAGACTTGAGCTACAAGTTTGGCACACCTATATTTGAGCAGTTTCACCCATTCTTGTCTGCAGATCCTCTCAGGTTGGATGGGGAATATTGCTGCACAGCTATTTTCAGATCTCTCCAGAGATGTTAGATCGGGTTCAAGTTCGCGCTCTGGCTGGGCCACTCAAGGACATTCAGAGACTTGTCCTAAAGTAACTCCTGCTGTGTCGTTGCTGTGTGCTTAGGGTCGTTGTCCTGTTGGAAGGTGACTTTGCTCCATTCATCTTTGCATCAATCCTGACTAGTATCCCAGTCCCTGGCGCTGAAAAACATCCCCACAGCATGATGCTGCCACCACCATGCTTCACCGTAGGGATGGTGCCAGGTTTCCTCCAGACGTGATGCTTGGCATTCAGGCCAAAGAGTTCAATCTTGGTTTCATCAGACCAGAGAATCTTGTTTCTCATGGTCTGAGAGTCTTTAGATGCCTTTTGGCAAACTCCAAGCAGGCTGTCGTGTGCCTTTTACTGAGGAGTGGCTGCCATCTGGCCACTCTACCATGAAGGCCTTTTTTATTTTTATTTTTTATTTCACCTTTATTTAACCAGGTAGGCAAATTGAGAACACGTTCTCATTTACAATTGCGACCTGGCCAAGATAAAGCAAAGCAGTTCGACACATACAACAACACATAGTTACACATGGAGTAAAACAAACATACAGTCAATAATACAGTGACAAATAAGTCTATATACAATGTGAGCAAGTGAGGTGAGATAAGGGAGGTGAAGGCAAATAAAATATATATATAAATAAAAATATAAAAAAGTCCATGGTGGCGAAGTAAATACAATATAGCAAGTAAAAAAAACACTGGAATGGTTGGTTTGCAGTGGAAGAAGGTGCAAAGTAAAGACAGAAATAATGGGGTGCAAAGGAGCAAAATAAATAAATACAGTAGGTAAAGAGGTAGTTGTTTGGGCTAAATTATAGATGGGCTATGTACAGGTACAGTAATCTATGAGCTGCTCTGACAGCTGGTGCTTAAAGCTAGTGAGGGAGATAAGTGTTTCCAGTTTCAGAGATTTTTGTAGTTCGTTCCAGTCATTGGCAGCAGAGAAATGGAAGGAGAGGCGGCCAAAGGAAGAATTGGTTTTGGGGGTGACCAGAGAGATATACCTGCTGGAGCGCGTGCTACAGGTAGGTGCTGCTATGGTGACCAGCGAGCTGAGATAAGGGGGGACTTTACCTAGCAGGGTTTTGTAGATGACCTGGAGCCAGTGGGTTTGGCGACGAGTATGAAGCGAGGGCCAGCCAACGAGAGTGTACAGGTCGCAGTGGTGGGTAGTATATGGGGCTTTGGTGACAAAACGGATGGCACTGTGATAGACTGCATCCAATGTATTGAGTAGGGTTTTGGAGGCTATTTTGTAAATGACATCACCGAAGTCGAGGATTGGTAGGATGGTCAGTTTTACAAGGGTATGTTTGGCAGCATGAGTGAAGGATGCTTTGTTGCGGAATAGGAAGCCAATTCTAGATTTAACTTTGGATTGGAGATGTTTGATGTGAGTCTGGAAGGAGAGTTTACAGTCTAACCAGACACCTAGGTATTTGTAGTTGTCCACATATTCTAAGTCAGAGCCGTCCAGAGTAGTGATGTTGGACAGGCGGGCAGGTGCAGGCAGCGATCGGTTGAAGAGCATGCATTTAGTTTTACTTGTATTTAAGAGCAATTGGAGGCCACGGAAGGAGAGTTGTATGGCATTGAAGCTCGCCTGGAGGGTTGTTAACACAGTGTTAAAAGAAGGGCCAGAAGTATACAGAATAGTGTCGTCTGCGTAGAGGTGGCTCAGAGACTCACCAGCAGCAAGAGCGACATCATTGATGTATACAGAGAAGAGAGTCGGTCCAAGAATTGAACCCTGTGGCACCCCCATAGAGACTGCCAGAGGTCCGGACAACAGACCCTCCGATTTGACACACTGAACTCGATCAGAGAAGTAGTTGGTGAACCAGGCGAGGCAATCAATAGAGAAACCAAGGCTGTCGAGTATGCCGATGAGGATGTGGTGATTGACAGAGTCAAAAGCCTTGGCCAGGTCAATGAATATGGCTGCACAATATTGTTTCCTATCGAAGACGGTTAAGATATCGTTTATGACCTTGAGCGTGGCTGAGGTGCACCCATGACCAGCTCTGAAACCAGATTGCATAGCGGAGAAGGTATGGTGGGATTCGAAATGGTCGGTAATCTGTTTGTTGACTTGGCTTTCGAAGACCTTAGAAAGGCAGGGTAGGATAGATATAGGTCTGTAGCTGTTTGGGTCAAGAGTGTCCCCCCTTTGAAGAGGGGGATAACCGCAGCTGCTTTCCAATCTTTGGGAATCTCAGACGACACGAAAGAGAGGTTGAAAAGGCTGGAATTAGGGGTGGCAACAATTTCAGCAGATAGTTTAAGAAAGAAAGGGTCCAGATTATCTAGCCCGGCTGATTTGTAAGGGTCCAGATTTTGCAGCTCTTTCAGAACATCAGCTGACTGTATTTGGGAGAAAGAGAAATGGGGAAGGCGTGGGCGAGTAGCAGAGGGGAGGGCAGTGCTGTTGACCGGGGTAGGGGTGGCCAGGTGGAAAGCATGGCCAGCCGTAGAAAAATGCTTATTGAAATTCTCAATTTTTGTGGATTTGTCGGTGGTGACAGTGTTTCCTATCTTCAGTGCAGTTGGAAGCTGGGTGGAGGTGTTCTTATTCTCCATTCTACCATGAAGGCCTGATTGGTGGATTGCTGCAGAGATGGTTGTCCTTCTGGAAGGTTCTCCCATCTCTACAGAGGAACTCTAGAGCTCTGTCAGCATGACCATCGGGTTCTTGGTCACCTCCCTGATCAAGGCCCTTCCCCCCCGATTGCTCAGTTTGGCCGGCGGCCAGCTCTAGGAAGAGTCTCGGAGGTTCCAAACTTCTTCCATTTAAGAATGATGGAGGCCACTGTGTTCTTGTGGACCTTCAATGCAGCAGAAATGTTTTGGTACCCTTCCCCAGATCTTTGCCTCGACACAATCCTGTCTCCGAGCTCTACAGATAATTCCTTCGACCTCATGGCTTGGTTTTTGCTCTGACATGCACTGTCAACCGTGGGACCTTTATATAGCCAGGTGTGTGCCTTTCCAAATCATGTCCAATCAATAGAATTTACCACAGGTGGACTCCAATCAAGTTCTAGAAACATCCCAAGGATGACAAATGGAAACAGGATGCACCTGAGCTCAATTTCAAGTCTTATAGCAAAGGGTCTGAATACTTATGTAAATAGGTATTTCTGTTTTTTGTTTTTAATAAATTGTAAACATTTCTAAAACCCTTTTTTCACTTTGTCATTATTGGGTATTGTATGTAGATTGCAGAGGGAATGTTTTAAGTTAATAAATGTTAGAATAAGGCTGTAACGTAACAACATGTGGAAGAACTCTCAAGGGTCTGAACACTTCATATACAACTGTATATAGCCCGTTCAACAGTTAACCTGGAGCTGTAATATCTATTAAACTATATAGCCCCTTCAACAGTTAACCTGGAGCTGTAATATCTATTAAACTATATAGCCCCTTCAACAGTTAACCTGGAGCTGTAATATCTATTAAACTATATAGCCCCTTCAACAGTTAACCTGGAGCTGTAATATCTATTAAACTATATAGCCCCTTCAACAGTTAACCTGGAGCTGTAATATCTATTAAACTATATAGCCCGTTCAACAGTTAACCTGGAGCTGTAATATCTATTAAACTATATAGCCCCTTCAACAGTTAACCTGGAGCTGTAATATCTATTAAACTATATAGCCCCTTCAACAGTTAACCTGGAGCTGTAATATCTATTAAACTATATAGCCCGTTCAACAGTTAACCTGGAGCTGTAATATCTATTAAAGGTTGGTACATGATAGCACGGAACTTCATAACCTGCGAAAGGTCGTTATCCATTTTCCAAATCAATTTCCCCTATGGAGATTAATAAAGTCATTCGTTTTGAGGGGCTAATGAGCGGCTCAATAAAAATCACAGCCAGAGAAATTCCACTTCATCCGGCCAACAATGTCTGACCCACTCAATAAATGTTGGCCACATTAAATTGTCGCTGTTTGATCGTGACAGACACAACACCAAGCCAACAGACAGATGCCAAACGGACTTGCTGGGCGACATGTGGTCCTAACGCCTCATTAAATGACCACGTAAGGATCCAAACAGACAGATGTGTCCCGGTCCTGCTCCGTTAGCCTGCGCCCCGGCTGTCCGTTTAGCTGGTAGCACCGCCGGGGCGACCTTGGAGGAGCAAAGGAGACAGGGTGAGGTGGGGGTTGGTCGTTAGACATGCTGCCATGGTTACAGTCACCAATACAGATGCGTTAACGAGCTAACGGACGTAATGTGTCACAAAGTGGCATGATCAAACACAGGCCTATAGGTATTGAATCGGTGATGAGGGGTCAGCAAATCCTACACATCGACACACATCCTACATGACAATGTTCTACATGCAGGTCCACACATCATGTCCCAGTGTTAAGTACTTAGATACTTTTAAGTTTTAAAGTCACAGACAGACACTGGTGCTTCTAAACACGCCCTGCTACTCATCCAAAAGGTTGCTCGTTGGCTGCTTCTAAAACACGCCCCCTACTACTCAACCAATGGTGTCTCGTTGGCTGCTTCTAAACACGCCCTGCTACTCAACCAATGGTCGCTCGTTGGCTACATCTCATTATAATTTCCATTGCAGGAGACAGGTTAACACTATCACGAGGCCTACTCTGTCCTCCGAGCCTCCGTCTCAACTGGCATCCTGTTCGTGGGTTGTACGTTTCATCACAGTATTGTTTTGAACGGTCGTTTAAGGACCGATGCCCAGCTGAGCATTCTGCTCAATACAGGCTTAATTCTGATGAAGAGTTGCTCTAAAGTGCATTACTGTTGCTTGGGAACACGGTGACATTGATGAAGAGTTGATGAAGAGTTGATCCCTTAGTGTATTACTGTGGCTTGGAAACACGGTGACATTGATGAAGAGTTGATGAAGAGTTGATGAAGAGTTGCTCTAAAGTGCATTACTGTTGCTTGGAAACACGATGACATTGATGAAGAGTTGATGAAGAGTTGCTCTAAAGTGCATTACTGTTGCTTGGAAACACGATGACATTGATGAAGAGTTGATGAAGAGTTGCTGTAAAGTGCATTACTGTGGCTTGGAAACACGGTGACATTGATGAAGAGTTGATGAAGAGTTGCTGTAAAGTGCATTACTGTGGCTTGGAAACACAGTGACATTGATGAAGAGTTGATGAAGAGTTGCTCTAAAGTGCATTACTGTGGTTTGGAAACACGATGACATTTCAAAAGAAGGCAAATAATTAGTTGGACAAGCCTTTGTCATCATTTTGAAGGCAGATTGACTTTAGATGCAGTGTAACTTTAGCTAGCTAGCTAAGCTTGAGGGAAGAGCCCTGTCGTTTTAGCTAGCTAAGATTGAGGGAAGAGCACTGTCGTTTTAGCTAGTTAAGATTGAGGGAAGAGCACTATCGTTTTAGCTAGTTAAGATTGAGGGAAGAGCACTATCGTTTTAGCTAGCTAAGATTGAGGGAAGAGCACTGTCGTTTTAGCTAGTTAAGATTGAGGGAAGAGCACTATCGTTTTAGCTAGCTAAGATTGAGGGAAGAGCACTGTCGTTTTAGCTAGTTAAGATTGAGGGAAGAGCACTGTCATTTTAGCTAGCTAAGATTGAGGGAAGAGCACTGTTGTTTTAGCTAGCTAAGATTGAGGGAAGAGCACTGTTGTTTTAGCTAGCTAAGATTGAGGGAAGAGCACTGTCGTTTTAGCTAGTTAAGATTGAGGGAAGAGCACTGTCGTTTTAGCTAGTTAAGATTGAGGGAAGAGCACTGTCGTTTTAGCTAGTTAAGATTGAGGGAAGAGCACTATCGTTTTAGCTAGTTAAGATTGAGGGAAGAGCACTGTTGTTTTAGCTAGCTAAGATTGAGGGAAGAGCACTGTCGTTTTAGCTAGCTAAGATTGAGGGAAGAGCACTGTCGTTTTAGCTAGCTAAGATTGAGGGAAAAGCACTGTCGTTTTAGCTGCTAAGATTGAGGGAAGAGCACTGTTGTTTTAGCTAGCTAAGATTGAGGGAAAAGCACTGTCGTTTTAGCTGCTAAGATTGAGGGAAGAGCAATGTTGTTTTAGCTAGCTAAGATTGAGGGAAGAGCACTGTCATTTTAGCTAGCTAAGATTGAGGGAAGAGCACTGTCGTTTTAGCTAGCTAAGATTGAGGGAAGAGCACTGTCGTTTTAGCTAGCTAAGATTGAGGGAAGAGCACTGTCGTTTTAGCTAGCTAAGATTGAGGGAAGAGCACTGTCGTTTTAGCTAGCTAAAGTTGGCATTGCTAGCTATTTCTGACAACATTGCCATCTCTCTAAAGTAAACTTGACGATAATAATGATGGCAAAGTTGTTTTCTACTAAATAGTTGTCTACTTTAGCAACGTCATCGTATTTCCAGGCCACTACAGAGTCATTTAGATGACACAGCCATTAGCCTCCGTTCAGAGAGACTGAACATTAAGCATCCGCGGGACATCAATATGCTGCAGCATCTGTAACACACTGATAACCATGGCAACGACGCGACCGAGTGACGGAGGCGCAACCCAGGATTTCCCTATGAGCCCTGGTCAAAAGTAGTGCACTATATAGGGAATAGGGTGCCATTTGGGATCCAAACCTTTAGATTACTACCAGCTGAGAGCGCAGGCTAAACTACGTACAGAGAGAAGGTTACATGGCCATTCCTTTCTGAGACGGAATTCAGTGGTGACACACGTGTTCAATTAGTAACAGAAAAACACAATGCTCTGCACAGTCTGTAACGTTATAGTACAATCTTGTTGATTTTTCTCTGCCACTCTCTCTCTCTCTCTCTCTCTCTCTCTCTCACACCATCCACCCTCTCTCTCTCTCTCTCTCCCTCTCTCTCACACCATCCACCCTCTCACTCTCTCTCTCTCTCTCTCTCTCTCTCTCTCTCTCTCTCTCTCTCTGTCACTCTCCCTGTCTCTCTCTCTGTCACTCTCCCTGTCTCTCTGTCACTCTCCCTGTCTGTCTGTCACTCTCCCTGTCACTCTCCCTGTCTGTCTGTCTGTCTGTCTGTCTGTCTGTCTGTCTGTCTGTCTGTCTCTCTCTCTCTCTCTCTCTCTCTCTCTCACCACCCCTCTCTCTCTTTCTCTCTCTCTCTCACCACCCCTCTCTCTCTCACCATCCACTCTCTCTCTTACCACCCACCCTCTCTCTCTCACCACCCACCCTCTCTTTCTCTCACACCATCCTCTCTCTCTCTCTCTCTCTCTCTCTCTCACCATCCACCCTCTCACTCTCTCTCTCTCTCTCTCTCTCTCTCTCTCTCTCTCTCTCTGTCACTCTCCCTGTCTCTCTCTCTGTCACTCTCCCTGTCTGTCTGTCTGTCTGTCTCTCTCTCTCTCTCTCTCACCACCCCTCTCTCTCTTTCTCTCTCTCTCTCACCACCCCTCTCTCTCTCACACCATCCACCCTCTCACTCTCTCTCTCTCTCTCTCTCTCTCTCTCTCTGTCACTCTCCCTGTCTCTCTCTCTGTCACTCTCCCTGTCTCTCTGTCACTCTCCTGTCTGTCACTCTCCCTGTCTGTCTGTCTGTCTGTCTGTCTGTCTGTCTGTCTGTCTCTCTCTCTCTCTCACCACCCCTCTCTCTCTTTCTCTCTCTCTCTCACCACCCCTCTCTCTCTCACCATCCACTCTCTCTCTTACCACCCACCCTCTCTCTCTCACCACCCACCCTTCTTTCTCTCACACCATCCACTCTCTCTCTCTCTCTCTCTCTCACCACCCACCCACCCCCCCCTCTCTCTCTCTCTCTCTCTCTCATATTGATGGCAATGCTGCAGCATCTCCAAACACAGGAAGAACCGGGAAAAAGAGAAGAGAGTGTAGCAGCAGTCCAATGGAGCTCACATCAGTATTTTCCAGCGCTTTTCTGTCAGAAGTGAGAAAAGGTAGAGAAAGGGAATTTTGGAGTCCTGCGGTCAACTATATTTACTTGTTAACTTTATATAAGCTTGGAGTGAATCATTCAGCTTTGGAGTGCTCACTGGAGAGGAGAACTGTGTTTCTGGTTACAAAATCAGACTGGAGTTTTCAGGGCTAAAACCCTTTCAGCGAGAGAGAGAGAGAGAGAGAGAGAGAGAGAGAGAGAGAGAGAGAGAGAGAGAGAGAGAGAGAGAGAGAGAGAGAGAGAGAGAGAGAGAGAGAGAGAGAGAGAGAGAGAGAGAGAGCCTGTGTGGGTGAAAGAGTTGCAGAGTCAGAGTGTGAGTGAGAGAACGAGGGAAAGAGAGATGAAATAAGAGGAGAGAGCATGACACAGAGAGAGGAGGAGAGAGCATGACACAGAGAGAGGAGGAGAGAGCATGACACAGAGAGAGGAGGAGAGTGCATGACAGAGAGAGGAGGAGAGTGCATGACACAGAGAGAGAGGAGAGAGCATGACAGAGAGAGAGGAGGAGAGAGCATGACACAGAGGAGGAGAGTGCATGACAGAAAGAGGAGGATGAGAGTGCATGACACAGAGAGAGGAGGAGAGTGAATGGCACAGAGAGAGGAGAGAGCATGACACAGAGAGAGGAGGAGAGAGCATGACACAGAGAGAGAAGGAGAGAGCATGACACAGAGAGAAGAGGAGAGTGCATGACACAGAGAGAGGAGGAGAGAGCATGACAGAGAGAGAGGAGGAGAGAGCATGACACAGAGAGAGGAGGGGAGAGCATGACACAGAGAGAAGAGGAGAGTGAATGACACAGAGAGAAGAGGAGAGTGAATGACACAGAGAGAAGAGGAGAGTGAATGACACAGAGAGAAGAGGAGAGTGAATGACACAGAGAGAAGAGGAGAGTGAATGACACAGAGAGAAGAGGAGAGTGAATAAGAGGGGGATCTAAAAGGAGAAAGAGTGTTTACCTAAAACTGAAAGGCACAGAAAGAGACAGAGAAAATGAGAGAGGGAGCAAGAGGGAGAGAGAGAGAGAGACAGAGAGACAGATAGAGTGAAATAGAAAGAGAAAAAGAGAGCCAAAGAGGGAGAGAGAGCGAGACAGGGAAGTTACCTAAAACCGAGATTCAAGGGGACCCAGTAATTTGGCTGGTTGTCATGGCATCCTAAATCTCTCCACCACACCTTTCAACCGGGGGACGACCCTTGACCTTCTGCTGTCTGAGAGTTGATTACCATTCTAACACTAGAGAATACCTGTCACACATACACACACACACACACAGTGGAATTCGCACACACACCACTATAACACTTAAGAATACCTATCACACACACTGTAACGCTCGTCGTTAGGTGGAAGAGAGGAGGACCAAGGCGCAACGTGGTAAATGTTCATGATGATGAATTTTAATGCTGATCCAACAAACAGAACACTAACAAAATACAAAACAACAAACGAAGTGAACAAACGAACGAAACAGTACCGTGTGGCGAACAAACACTGACACGGCAACAAACACCCACAAACCAAAAGTGAAACCCAAACTGCCTAAGTATGATTCTCAATCAGGGACAACGATTGACAGCTGCCTCTGATTGAGAATCATACCAGGCCGAACACAAAACCCCAACATGGAAAAACACACATAGACTGCCCACCTCAACTCACGCCCTGACCATACTAAATAAAGACAAAACAAAGGAAATAAAGGTCAGAACGTGACACACACACACACACACACACACACACACACACACACACACACACACACACACACACACACACACACACACACACACACACACACACACACACACACACACACACACACACATACACACACACACATACAGACAGACAGGAATTCCCACTTGCACAGACACAGTACACACACACACACATACAGACAGACAGGAATTCCCACTTGCACAGACACAGTACACACACACACACACACACACACAGACAGACACAATCCCACACACAAACACACACCCCTTCCTCACATCCTTCATTAGCTAATTAGGACATATGTTGGATTGCCCCGCTTACTTTAAGACTGACTGACAGGCAGAAGTGGGCCTGGTGTGTGTGTCACATCTTTCCTCCACAGCCAGGGGAGACTAACCCATTATTCAACATCGCTGCAGGTGGTTCCCATTTAATTAACAACCAAATGGCCCTGCTTTGCTCTTACTATGGAGGTTGAGACATATCCACAGGGCAGAGAGGAGATGAGGGAGGAAAAGAGGAGAGGAGGGGGAGGAAGAGAGGGGCGAAGGTGGAGACATCCACAGGGTAGAGAAGAGATGGGGGAGGAAAAGAGGAGGGGGAGGAAGAGAGGGGCGGAAGTGGAGACATATCCACAGGGCAGAGAGGAGATGAGGGAGGAAAAGAGGAGGGGGAGGATGAGAGGGGCGGAGGTGGAGACATATCCACAGGGCAGAGAAGAGATGGGGGAGGAAAAGAGGAGGGGGAGGAAGAGAGGGGCGGAAGTGGAGACATATCCACAGGACAGAGAAGAGATGGGGGAGGAAAAGAGGAGGGGGAGGAAGAGAGGGGCGGAGGTGGAGACATATCCACAGGGCAGAGAAGAGATGGGGGAGGAAAAGAGGAGGGGGAGGAAGAGAGGGGCGGAGGTGGAGACATATCCACAGGGCAGAGAAGAGATGGGGGAGGAAAAGAGGAGGGGGAGGAAGAGAGGGGCGGAAGTGGAGACATATCCACAGGACAGAGAAGAGATGGGGGAGGAAAAGAGGAGGGGGAGGAAGAGAGGGGCGGAGGTGGAGACATCCACAGGGTAGAGAGGAGACGAGGAGGAAAAGAGGAGAGGAGGGGGAGGAAGAGAGGGGCGGAGGTGGAGACATATCCACAGGGTAGAGAGGAGATGGGGGAGGAAAAGAGGAGGGGGAGGAAGAGAGGGGCGGAGGTGGAGACATATCCACAGGGCAGAGAGGAGACACGCTGATTCCTCTTTATTGGAATCACAGTCTGAATGTAATGAACAGCTGACTGACAGACAGGAAATCATGTTGGTGTGCACTTGTGAAAAAGAGAGTGTGAAAGAGAGAGAAAGAGAGACAGATAGAGACAAAAAGAGAGAGAGAGAGAGAGAGAGAGAGAGAGAGAGGGGGAGAGAGAGAGAGAGAAAGAGAGAGAGACAGAGAAAAGAGAGAGAGAGAGAAAAAAAAAGAGAGAGAGAGAGAGAGAGAGAGACAGAGAAAAGAGAGAGAGAGAGAGAGAGAGAAAAGAAAGAGAGAGAGAGAGAGAGGGAGAGAGAGAGAGAGAGAGAGAGAGAAAAGAGAGAGAGAGAGAGAGAAAAGAAAGAGAGAGAGAGAGAGAGGGAGAGAGAGAGAGAGAGAGAGAAAAAGAGAGTGTGAAAGAGAGACAGATAGAGACAAAGAGAGAGAGAGAGAGAGAGAGAGAGAGAGAGAGAGAGAGAGAGAGAGAAAGAAAGAGAGAAAGAAAGAGAGAGAGCGAGAGAGAAAGAGAGAGAGATAGAGAGAGAGAGAGAAAGAAAGAGAGAGAGAGAGAGAGAGAAAGAAAGAGAGAGAGAGAGAGAGAAAGAGAAAGACAGAGAGAGAGAGAGAGAGAGAGAGAGAGAGAAAGAGAGAGAGAGAGAGAGAAAGAGAAAGACAGAGAGAGAAAAAGAAAGACAGATTACCTCCTTAATCATTACAGCTCCCAGTGGCAGATACAGACCTGACCTCAGCCTATTGGTCCTCCCAGACCTACACAGTTATCCCAGTGCGCACCTCACGTCTACCTACGCTGTGCTGTGTTAAAGCCCTCGTGCGTGCGTGTGTGTATGTGAGAGCCCTTGAGTGTAATAAAGCAGCACTCATCTCCCTGGTCGGCGTGACTCTCAGCCTCACTGCACAGCACAGTGAGTCAGCCAGCAGGCTGCAGCTCAGCTACTGTCCTCCTCTTGACACTCCTGAAGGTGTTGATCTGACTTCAGGAGAATAGGATGCAATATCACACGTTAATGAAACACACACTTGTGTGTGCGCACAAATACAGTTATGCGCATACTGCAGAAACATTATGAATGATTAACTAACGCTTACAGAATGCTCACTCTCTCTCTCCTTTACACACACACAGCGTCTCTCTCTCTCTCTCTCTCTCTCTCTCTCTCTCTCTCTCTCTCTCTCTCCAGGCGTAGATGGGCTGACAGTGGGTTGGTAATGCAGGGGGACTGAGGGTCTACAGCCAATCTGGACGCAGCTCAAAATGTCAAGTACTCACACCACGCTGTGTGGCAGACACACACACACACACACACACACACACACACACAGGCCTCAGTATGCAGTGTGACTCTTGATTCTTGGCATTAACAGGACAGAGACTGCTGTCTGCATTCTAACACAGTCTCCTGTCCTCCATCATGGATCCTGACAGTTGAAGCTCGGCTTTAGACTGGATTGTTAGGGTGGATGTCTTGATGACACCTTTTGACTTCATTCATTTACAATGGAGTTGAACTGAACACAAATCTGAACATGATTTTAGTCCGTATGGTCATTAGAAGCTCTGGGGGAGTTTTGGGCTGCTCTGAGAACAGCCAGTGTAATTTCACCCTGCCCTAACCCGGACGACACTTCGCCAATTATGTGCTGCCCTATGGGACTCCCAATCATGGCTGGTTGGGATACAGCCCAGGGTCGAACCAGGGTCTGTAGTGACGCCTCTAGCACTGAGATGCAGTGCCTTAGACCGCTGCACCACTCGTGTAGTGGTTTCAAGATGAGTAGAGGGCCATGTGTGGGTATCGAGAGGGGCTATTGGGTGGGTACACATGGACTGGGGTTGGTGGGCTTTGGGTGCAGGATGTTGTGATTGGGGGATTTTGTGGGTTTGTCTGGGGGTGGGCGACAGATGGTCATTGGGCGGGGGGGGTTGAGGGAGGGGACACATGGTCATTGGGCAGGAGGGTTAAGTGGGAGGGGACACATGGTCATTGGGCAGGAGGGTTAAGTGGGAGGGGACACATGGTCATTGGGCAGGAGGGTTAAGTGGGAGGGGACACATGGTCATTGGGCAGGAGGGTTAAGTGGGAGGGGACACATGGTCATTGGGCAGGAGGGTTAAGGGGGAGGGGACACATGGTCATTGGGCAGGAGGGTTAAGGGGGAGGGGACACATAGTCATTGGGCAGGAGGGTTAAGTGGGAGGGGACACATGGTCATTGGGCAGGAGGGTTAAGGGGGAGGGGACACATGGTCATTGGGCAGGAGGGTTAAGTGGGAGGGGACACATGGTCATTGGGCAGGAGGTTTAAGGGGTAAGGGGACACATGGTCATTGGGCAGGAGTGTTAAGTGGGAGGGGACACATAGTCATTGGGCAGGAGGGTTAAGTGGGAGGGCGACAGCTGTGTTGATTAGTGTGTGTGTGTGTGACATGTATGTACCCTGTGCCTCCCAGCCTAAGAGAAAGAGAAAGAGAGAGAGAGAAAGTGAGTGGAAGAGAGTGAGGGAGAGAGATACAGAGAAAGAGAAACAGAGGTGTGGCAGGGTGTGGTGACCTTCTATATGTGGATTTCTATGGTCACTCAGAAGTGAATAGTCCACTACCTCCCCCTACTGCCCACTGTGAGTAGTGTCACTGAATGGATATTCTGTATGTTTAGAGCTTCTGACAGGTTGGAATGGAGAAGGTTGTTGGAGTCTTAGATTACTCAGAATCAGCACTCAATTATATCAGATACACACACACACGCACGCACGCACGCACGCACGCACACACACACACACACACACACACACACACACACACACACACACACACACACACCAGCCCCCATCCTGCCCACACACACACACACACACACACACACACACACACACACACACACACACACACACACACACACACACACACACACACACACTCCAGATATCCATATTTCTAGGTTCCTCCAACGCTGTGTTAACTACATGCAGCCAGCTCCCTGCTGTTCTACCACAGCATGAATAAACCAGACCATTAGAACAGACATATCACAGGTGGGAAGATACAACCGGGGTTGTGTCCCAAAGAGCACCCTATTCCCTATATAGTGCCCTACCTTCCTTATGGGCCCTAGTCAACAGTAGTGCACTATATAGGGGATAGGGTGCCCTTTGGGATGAATCCAAATATAGAAGACTGTATGAAATGTTAATATATGCAGGCCCCTCTCACCATTGTCTTAGCCTACAGAATAGAATATGACAGAAAGATACACACATATTTACAAGTCATTGGATCTCCTTGATATATCCATCTAGGAATGTTGTTTGTTTGGAAGAAAGACGACACTTTCCCTGTCAGTAGTGCAGCGGTGTGTGTGTGTGTGTGTGTGTGTGTGTGTGTGTGTGTGTGTGTGTGTGTGTGTGTGTGTGTGTGTGTGTGTGTGTGTGTGTGTGTGTGTGTGTGTGTGTGTGTGTGTGTGTGTGTGTGTGTGTGTGTGTGTGTGTGTGTGTGTGTGTGTGTGTGTGTGTGTGTACATGTATCCATGTGTTTGTGTGTGTCTATGTCTGTGTACTTTATTCAAGTCACTGTTATGACAGGACATTTTACTCCCAGTCCCAATCTGCTGCCAGAGCAGGATGATCATAATGCCTTCTTCTCCATGGCAACACGTCCTATGGGTTCTCTTCTGACCATGAGAGACTAACAGAGAGGTGAGACACAGAGAATGTAGAGAACGACCCACATTTAAATAGCATGCATATTCATACGGGTATCAGTCTAACACATGCATGGTGGAGATGCAGAGAAGGAAGGGAGGTAGAGAGATGGAGGTAGAGAGATGGAGGGAAGAGAGGGATGGAGGTAGAGAGATGGATGGAAGAGAGGGATGGAGGGAAGAGAGGTATAATGGTAAGAGAGGGATGGAGGTAGAGAGAGGGGGGTAGAGAGATGGAGGGAAGAGAGGTATAAGAGAGGGATGGAGGTAGAGAGAGGGAGGTAGAGAGATGGAGGGAAGAGAGGTATAAGAGAGGGATGGAGATAGAGAGAGGGAGGTAGAGAGATGGAGGGAAGAGAGAGGGGGGGAAGAGAGGTATAAGAGAGGGATGGAGGTAGAGAGAGGGAGGTAGAGAGATGGAGGGAAGAGAGAGGGGGGGAAGAGAGGTATAAGAGAGGGATGGAGGTAGAGAGAGGGAGGTAGAGAGATGGAGGGAAGAGAGGTATAAGAGAGGGATGGAGATAGAGAGAGGGAGGTAGAGAGATGGAGGGAAGAGAGAGGGGGGGAAGAGAGGTATAAGAGAGGGATGAGGTAGAAAGAGGGAGGTAGAGAGATGGAGGGAAGAGAGAGGGGGGGAAGAGAGGTATAAGAGAGGGATGGAGGTAGAGAGATGGAGGGAAGAGAGAGGGAGGGAAGAGAGGTATAAGAGAGGGATGAGGTAGAGAGAGGGAGGTAGAGAGATGGAGGGAAGAGAGGTATAAGAGAGGGATGAGGTAGAGAGAGGGAGGAAGAGAGAGGGAGGGAAGAGAGGTATAAGAGAGGGATGAGGTAGAGAGAGGGAGGTAGAGAGATGGAGGGAAGAGAGGTATAAGAGAGGGATGGAGGTAGAGAGATGGAGAGAAGAGAGAGGGAGGGAAGAGAGGTATAAGAGAGGGATGAGGTAGAGAGATGGAGGGAAGAGAGGTATAAGAGAGGGATGAGGTAGAGAGAGGGAGGTAGAGAGATGGAGGGAAGAGAGAGGGAGGGAAGAGAGGTATAAGAGAGGGATGGAGGTAGAGAGATGGAGAGAAGAGAGAGGGAGGGAAGAGAGGTATAAGAGAGGGATGGAGGTAGAGAGAGGGAGGTAGAGAGATGGAGGGAAGAGGGAGGGAAGAGAGGTATAAGAGAGGGATGGAGGTAGAGAGAGGGAGGTAGAGAGATGGAGGGAAGAGAGGTATAAGAGAGGGATGAGGTAGAGGGATGGAGGTAGAGAGATGGAGGGAAGAGGGAGGGAAGAGAGGTATAAGAGAGGGATGGAGGTAGAGGGATGGAGGTAGAGAGATGGAGGGAAGAGGGAGGGAAGAGAGGTATAAGAGAGGGATGGAGGTAGAGAGATGGAGTCTTTATTTTATCTGATTTAGCCTGGGTTTCAGTTTCCCTCTTTAGGAAACGCGACCAAGAATGAGAGTTGGGTCTTGGAGGCGTTTTTTGATGTGGGGGCCTCTTCTGTGTGTGTTCCAACGTGGGAAGCGTTTGTATTTTCACTCTACCAAAACAGTACACAGTTACAGACACTCACCCTTCCAGATAACTTGAGACAGTCTAACCAGGTCTTGTCTCTGGAAGTAGCCTAGACTAGCTAGTAAACTAGCCAACTTTTTTCGCCAATTAGCTTGAGGTGTTGAAGTCAATAACATTTGGAGCTATTGACATTTTAAAAATATTGTTCCATAAACACTGTGACTCTCCTCTCTCTTCTCTGTTCTAGATGAGACTGACACACTGTGACTCTCCTCTCTCTTCTCTCTTCTAGATGAGACTGACAAGATCCTCCTCTCTCTTCTCTGTTTAGATGAGACTGACACACTGTGACTCTCCTCTCTCTTCTCTGTTTTAGATGAGACTGACACACTGTGACTCTCCTCTCTCTTCTCTCTTCTAGATGAGACTGACACACTGTGACTCTCCTCTCTCTTCTCTGTTCTAGATGAGACTGACACACTGTGACTCTCCTCTCTCTTCTCTGTTTTAGATGAGACTGACACACTGTGACTCTCCTCTCTCTTCTCTGTTCTAGATGAGACTGACACACTGTGACTCTCCTCTCTCTTCTCTGTTCTAGATGAGACTGACACACTGTGAATCTCCTCTCTCTTCTCTGTTTTAGATGAGACTGACACACTGTGACTCTCCTCTCTCTTCTCTGTTCTAGATGAGACTGACACACTGCGACTCTCCTCTCTCTTCTCTGTTTTAGATGAGACTGACACACTGTGACTCTCCTCTCTCTTCTCTGTTTTAGATGAGACTGACACACTGTGAATCTCCTCTCTCTTCTCTGTTTTAGATGAGACTGACACACTGTGAATCTCCTCTCTCTTCTCTGTTTTAGATGAGACTGACACACTGTGACTCTCCTCTCTCTTCTCTGTTCTAGATGAGACTGACACACTGTGAATCTCCTCTCTCTTCTCTGTTCTAGATGAGACTGACACACTGTGACTCTCCTCTCTCTTCTCTGTTTTAGATGAGACTGACACACTGTGACTCTCCTCTCTCTTCTCTGTTCTAGATGAGACTGACACACTGTGACTCTCCTCTCTCTTCTCTGTTTTAGATGAGACTGACACACTGTGACTCTCCTCTCTCTTCTCTGTTCTAGATGAGACTGACACACTGTGACTCTCCTCTCTCTTCTCTGTTTTAGATGAGACTGACACACTGTGAATCTCCTCTCTCTTCTCTGTTCTAGATGAGACTGACACACTGTGACTCTCCTCTCTCTTCTCTGTTTAGATGAGACTGACACACTGTGACTCTCCTCTCTCTTCTCTGTTTTAGATGAGACTGACACACTGTGACTCTCCTCTCTCTTCTCTGTTTTAGATGAGACTGACACACTGTGACTCTCCTCTCTCTTCTCTGTTTTAGATGAGACTGACACACTGTGACTCTCCTCTCTCTTCTCTGTTCTAGATGAGACTGACACACTGTGACTCTCCTCTCTCTTCTCTGTTTTAGATGAGACTGACACACTGTGACTCTCCTCTCTCTTCTAGATGAGACTGACACACTGTGACTCTCCTCTCTCTTCTCTCTTCTAGATGAGACTGACACACTGTGACTCCTCTCTCTTCTAGATGAGACTGACACACTGTGACTCTCCTCTCTCTTCTCTCTTCTAGATGAGACTGACACACTGTGACTCTCCTCTCTCTTCTCTCTTCTAGATGAGACTGACACACTGTGACTCTCCTCTCTCTTCTCTGTTTTAGATGAGACTGACACACTGTGACTCTCCTCTCTCTTCTCTGTTCTAGATGAGACTGACACACTGTGACTCTCCTCTCTCTTCTCTCTTCTAGATGAGACTGACACACTGTGACTCTCCTCTCTCTTCTCTCTTCTAGATGAGACTGACACACTGTGACTCTCCTCTCTCTTCTCTGTTCTAGATGAGACTGACACACTGTGACTCTCCTCTCTCTTCTCTGTTTTAGTTGAGACTGACACACTGTGACTCTCCTCTCTCTTCTCTGTTTTAGATGAGACTGACACACTGTGACTCTCCTCTCTCTTCTCTGTTCTAGATGAGACTGACACACTGTGACTCTCCTCTCTCTTCTCTCTTCTAGATGAGACTGACACACTGTGACTCTCCTCTCTCTTCTCTGTTTTAGATGAGACTGACACACTGTGACTCTCCTCTCTCTTCTCTCTTCTAGATGAGACTGACACACTGCGACTCTCCTCTCTCTTCTCTGTTTTAGATGAGACTGACACACTGTGACTCTCCTCTCTCTTCTCTGTTTTAGATGAGACTGACACACTGTGACTCTCCTCTCTCTTCTCTGTTCTAGATGAGACTGACACACTGTGACTCTCCTCTCTCTTCTCTGTTTTAGATGAGACTGACACACTGTGAATCTCCTCTCTCTTCTCTGTTCTAGATGAGACTGACACACTGTGACTCTCCTCTCTCTTCTCTGTTCTAGATGAGACTGACACACTGTGACTCTCCTCTCTCTTCTCTGTTCTAGATGAGACTGACACACTGTGACTCTCCTCTCTCTTCTCTGTTTTAGATGAGACTGACACACTGTGACTCTCCTCTCTCTTCTCTGTTCTAGATGAGACTGACACACTGTGACTCTCCTCTCTCTTCTCTGTTTTAGATGAGACTGACACACTGTGACTCTCCTCTCTCTTCTCTGTTTAGATGAGACTGACACACTGTGACTCTCCTCTCTCTTCTCTGTTTTAGATGAGACTGACACACTGTGACTCTCCTCTCTCTTCTCTGTTTTAGATGAGACTGACACACTGTGACTCTCCTCTCTCTTCTCTGTTTTAGATGAGACTGACACACTGTGACTCTCCTCTCTCTTCTCTCTTCTAGATGAGACTGACACACTGTGACTCTCCTCTCTCTTCTCTGTTCTAGATGAGACTGACACACTGTGACTCTCCTCTCTCTTCTCTGTTCTAGATGAGACTGACACACTGTGACTCTCCTCTCTCTTCTCTGTTCTAGATGAGACTGACACACTGTGACTCTCCTCTCTCTTCTCTGTTCTAGATGAGACTGACACACTGTGAATCTCCTCTCTCTTCTCTGTTTTAGATGAGACTGACACACTGTGACTCTCCTCTCTCTTCTCTGTTCTAGATGAGACTGACACACTGCGACTCTCCTCTCTCTTCTCTGTTTTAGATGAGACTGACACACTGTGAATCTCCTCTCTCTTCTCTGTTTTAGATGAGACTGACACACTGTGAATCTCCTCTCTCTTCTCTGTTTTAGATGAGACTGACACACTGTGAATCTCCTCTCTCTTCTCTGTTTTAGATGAGACTGACACACTGTGACTCTCCTCTCTCTTCTCTGTTCTAGATGAGACTGACACACTGTGACTCTCCTCTCTCTTCTCTCCTAGATGAGACTGACACACTGTGACTCTCCTCTCTCTTCTCTCTTCTAGATGAGACTGACACACTGTGAATCTCCTCTCTCTTCTCTGTTTTAGATGAGACTGACACACTGTGAATCTCCTCTCTCTTCTCTGTTTTAGATGAGACTGACACACTGTGACTCTCCTCTCTCTTCTCTGTTTTAGATGAGACTGACACACTGTGACTCTCCTCTCTCTTCTCTGTTTTAGATGAGACTGACACACTGTGACTCTCTCTTTTCTGTTTTAGATGAGACTGACACACTGTGACTCTCTCTTCTCTGTTTTAGATGAGACTGACACACTGTGACTCTCCTCTCTCTTCTCTGTTTAGATGAGACTGACACACTGTGACTCTCCTCTCTCTTCTCTCTTCTAGATGAGACTGACACACTGTGACTCTCTCTTCTCTGTTTTAGATGAGACTGACACACTGTGACTCTCCTCTCTCTTCTCTCTTCTAGATGAGACTGACACACTGTGACTCTCCTCTCTCTTCTCTCTTCTAGATGAGACTGACAAACTGTGACTCTCCTCTCTCTTCTCTCTTCTAGATGAGACTGACACACTGTGACTCTCCTCTCTCTTCTCTCTTCTAGATGAGACTGACACACTGTGAATCTCCTCTCTCTTCTCTGTTTTAGATGAGACTGACACACTGTGACTCTCCTCTCTCTTCTCTGTTCTAGATGAGACTGACACACTGTGACTCTCCTCTCTCTTCTCTGTTCTAGATGAGACTGACACACTGTGACTCTCCTCTCTCTTCTCTGTTTTAGATGAGACTGACACACTGTGACTCTCCTCTCTCTTCTCTGTTTAGATGAGACTGACACACTGTGACTCTCCTCTCTCTTCTCTGTTTTAGATGAGACTGACACACTGTGACTCTCCTCTCTCTTCTCTGTTCTAGATGAGACTGACACACTGTGACTCTCCTCTCTCTTCTCTGTTTAGATGAGACTGACACACTGTGACTCTCCTCTCTCTTCTCTGTTTTAGATGAGACTGACACACTGTGAATCTCCTCTCTCTTCTCTGTTCTAGATGAGACTGACACACTGTGACTCTCCTCTCTCTTCTCTGTTTTAGATGAGACTGACACACTGTGACTCTCCTCTCTCTTCTCTGTTTAGATGAGACTGACACACTGTGACTCTCCTCTCTCTTCTCTGTTCTAGATGAGACTGACACACTGTGACTCTCCTCTCTCTTCTCTGTTCTAGATGAGACTGACACACTGTGACTCTCCTCTCTCTTCTCTGTTCTAGATGAGACTGACACACTGTGACTCTCCTCTCTCTTCTCTGTTTAGATGAGACTGACACACTGTGAATCTCCTCTCTCTTCTCTGTTCTAGATGAGACTGACACACTGTGACTCTCCTCTCTCTTCTCTGTTTTAGATGAGACTGACACACTGTGACTCTCCTCTCTCTTCTCTGTTTAGATGAGACTGACACACTGTGACTCTCCTCTCTCTTCTCTGTTTTAGATGAGACTGACACACTGTGAATCTCCTCTCTCTTCTCTGTTCTAGATGAGACTGACACACTGTGACTCTCCTCTCTCTTCTCTGTTTTAGATGAGACTGACACACTGTGACTCTCCTCTCTCTTCTCTGTTCTAGATGAGACTGACACACTGTGACTCTCCTCTCTCTTCTCTGTTTTAGATGAGACTGACACACTGTGACTCTCCTCTCTCTTCTCTGTTCTAGATGAGACTGACACACTGTGACTCTCCTCTCTCTTCTCTGTTTTAGATGAGACTGACACACTGTGAATCTCCTCTCTCTTCTCTGTTCTAGATGAGACTGACACACTGTGACTCTCCTCTCTCTTCTCTGTTTAGATGAGACTGACACACTGTGACTCTCCTCTCTCTTCTCTGTTTTAGATGAGACTGACACACTGTGACTCTCCTCTCTCTTCTCTGTTTTAGATGAGACTGACACACTGTGACTCTCCTCTCTCTTCTCTGTTTTAGATGAGACTGACACACTGTGACTCTCTTCTCTCTTCTCTGTTCTAGATGAGACTGACACACTGTGACTCTCCTCTCTCTTCTCTGTTTTAGATGAGACTGACACACTGTGACTCTCCTCTCTCTTCTAGATGAGACTGACACACTGTGACTCTCCTCTCTCTTCTCTCTTCTAGATGAGACTGACACACTGTGACTCTCCTCTCTCTTCTAGATGAGACTGACACACTGTGACTCTCCTCTCTCTTCTCTCTTCTAGATGAGACTGACACACTGTGACTCTCCTCTCTCTTCTCTCTTCTAGATGAGACTGACACACTGTGACTCTCCTCTCTCTTCTCTGTTTTAGATGAGACTGACACACTGTGACTCTCCTCTCTCTTCTCTGTTCTAGATGAGACTGACACACTGTGACTCTCCTCTCTCTTCTCTCTTCTAGATGAGACTGACACACTGTGACTCTCCTCTCTCTTCTCTCTTCTAGATGAGACTGACACACTGTGACTCTCCTCTCTCTTCTCTGTTCTAGATGAGACTGACACACTGTGACTCTCCTCTCTCTTCTCTGTTTTAGTTGAGACTGACACACTGTGACTCTCCTCTCTCTTCTCTGTTTTAGATGAGACTGACACACTGTGACTCTCCTCTCTCTTCTCTGTTCTAGATGAGACTGACACACTGTGACTCTCCTCTCTCTTCTCTCTTCTAGATGAGACTGACACACTGTGACTCTCCTCTCTCTTCTCTGTTTTAGATGAGACTGACACACTGTGACTCTCCTCTCTCTTCTCTCTTCTAGATGAGACTGACACACTGCGACTCTCCTCTCTCTTCTCTGTTTTAGATGAGACTGACACACTGTGACTCTCCTCTCTCTTCTCTGTTTTAGATGAGACTGACACACTGTGACTCTCCTCTCTCTTCTCTGTTCTAGATGAGACTGACACACTGTGACTCTCCTCTCTCTTCTCTGTTTTAGATGAGACTGACACACTGTGAATCTCCTCTCTCTTCTCTGTTCTAGATGAGACTGACACACTGTGACTCTCCTCTCTCTTCTCTGTTCTAGATGAGACTGACACACTGTGACTCTCCTCTCTCTTCTCTGTTCTAGATGAGACTGACACACTGTGACTCTCCTCTCTCTTCTCTGTTTTAGATGAGACTGACACACTGTGACTCTCCTCTGTCTTCTCTGTTCTAGATGAGACTGACACACTGTGACTCTCCTCTCTCTTCTCTGTTTTAGATGAGACTGACACACTGTGACTCTCCTCTCTCTTCTCTGTTTAGATGAGACTGACACACTGTGACTCTCCTCTCTCTTCTCTGTTTTAGATGAGACTGACACACTGTGACTCTCCTCTCTCTTCTCTGTTTTAGATGAGACTGACACACTGTGACTCTCCTCTCTCTTCTCTGTTTTAGATGAGACTGACACACTGTGACTCTCCTCTCTCTTCTCTCTTCTAGATGAGACTGACACACTGTGACTCTCCTCTCTCTTCTCTGTTCTAGATGAGACTGACACACTGTGACTCTCCTCTCTCTTCTCTCTTCTAGATGAGACTGACAAGATCCTCCTCTCTCTTCTTGACACACCTGTGCTTTCCCTGACGAAGCACAATTCTAACGATCAAGTACCGGTTCAGAACTGCGTCGCCTTGACAACTGTCATCAAGTGGCCAATAATTCCAGCAGATTCTGTCTGGCCCAATTTGCCCAATCAAGAGAGCAACTGACAGACGCCGACTGGGATTGGGTAACAGAGGAACTTTCTCCAGCTGAGTTTGTATTGTTGCTGCTAGTGTACATAACGCTAACGGATGGGAGTAGTGCACTATAAAGGGAAGAGGTTGACTCTTGGAACACAGACAGTAATTGATGAGGGCCTTTGTGACTGATTGAGAAAGAGACTTTCACTTGGCTGCTTGAGAAGGATTACAATGTTCAACAGAAAGACATCTTGGTGATTTGCAGGTTCGTTCTAACATCTCAACTGAAACCCACATCAGGTTGACACATCAGGTTGACACATCAGGTTGGCACATCAGTTTGACACATCAGGTTGGTACATCAGGTTGGCACATCAGGTTGACACATCAGGTTGACACATCAGGTTGGCACATCAGGTTGACACATCAGGTTGACACATCAGGTTGACACATCAGGTTGACACATCAGGTTGACATATCAGGTTGGCACATCAGGTTGACACATCAGGTTGACACATCAGGCTGGCACATCAGGTTGACAAATCAGGTTGGCACATCAGGTTGGCACATCAGGTTGGCACATCAGGTTGACACATCAGATTGACACATCAGGTTGACACATCAGGTTGGCACATCAGGTTGACACATCAGGTTGACACATCAGGTTGACACATCAGGTTGGCACATATGATTGACACATCAGGTTGACACATCAGGTTGACACATCAGGTTGACACATCAGGTTGACAGTGAATTTGATGCATTTGACAGTCAGACAAAGGGAGAGAATCATTGTGTCTGACAGGGAGAGAGAGACTAGGTGACAACTCCTTGTCCTCTCCCACACAACTTCATTTGCTTAGCATCCCTCCCTCCCTCCCTCCATCCATTCATCCATCCATCCATCCGGGCAGCAGGTAGCCAATTGGATAAGAGTGTTGGGTCAGTAACTGAACGGTCGCTGTTCGAGTTCCCGAGCCAACTAGGTCAAAAGAATCTGTTGATGTGTCTTTGAGCATGACAGTTAACTCTAATTGCGCCTGTAAGTTGCTCTGGATAAGAGCGTCTGCTAGATGAGGTCAAATGTAACTCCATCAATCCCTCCTGTAAGTTGCTCTGGATAAGAGCGTCTGCTAGATGAGGTCAAATGTAACTCCACCAATCCCTCCTGTACAGTTGTGCTGACACCCCCCCAAAACAATCCTGGCAACCAGGGGACCATAATCCTGCTCCAACGGTTTCCTTTCCAAACGGTACCATAGCCCCACCTTATTGGCCAGAGCGCTATGGTCCTGGTGAAATGTCGAGCACTATATAAGGAATAGGGTGAAATGTCAAGCACTATATAGGAAATAGGGTGAAATGTCGAGCACTGTATAGGAAATAGGGTGAAATGTCGAGCACTATAAAGGGAATAGGGTGAAATGTCAAGCACTATAAAGGGAATAGGGTGAAATGTAGTGCACTATAAAGGGAATGGGGTGAAATGTAGTGCACTATAAAGGGAATAGGGTGAAATGTAGTGCACTATAAAGGGAATAGGGTGAAATGTAGTGCACTATATAGGGAATAGGGTGAAATGTAGTGCACTATAAAGGGAATAGGGTGAAATGTAGTGCACTATAAAGGGAATAGGGTGAAATGTAGTGCACTATAAAGGGAATAGGGTGAAATGTAGTGCACTATAAAGGGAATAGGGTGAAATGTCAAGCACTATATAGGAAATAGGGTGAAATGTCGAGCACTATAAAGGGAATAGGGTGAAATGTCAAGCACTATAAAGGGAATAGGGTGAAATGTAGTGCACTATAAAGGGAATGGGGTGAAATGTAGTGCACTATAAAGGGAATAGGGTGAAATGTAGTGCACTATAAAGGGAATAGGGTGAAATGTAGTGCACTATATAGGGAATAGGGTGAAATGTAGTGCACTATAAAGGGAATAGGGTGAAATGTAGTGCACTATAAAGGGAATAGGGTGAAATGTAGTGCACTATAAAGGGAATAGGGTGAAATGTAGTGCACTATAAAGGGAATAGGGTGAAATGTAGTGCACTATAAAGGGAATAGGGTGAAATGTAGTGCACTATAAAGGGAATAGGGTGAAATGTAGTGCACTATAAAGGGAATAGGGTGAAATGTAGTGCACTATAAAGGGAATAGGGTGAAATGTCAAGCACTATAAAGGGAATAGGGTGAAATGTCAAGCACTATAAAGGGAATGGGGTGAAATGTAGTGCACTATAAAGGAAATAGGGTGAAATGTCGAGCACTATAAAGGGAATAGGGTGAAATGTCAAGCACTATAAAGGGAATGGGGTGAAATGTCAAGCACTATAAAGGGAATGGGGTGAAATGTAGTGCACTATAAAGGGAATAGGGTGAAATGTAGTGCACTATAAAGGGAATAGGGTGAAATGTAGTGCACTATAAAGGGAATAGGGTGAAATGTAGTGCACTATATTTATTTTTTTATTTCACCTTTATTTAACCAGGTAGGCTAGTTGAGAACAAGTTCTCATTTGCAACTGCGACCTGGCCAAGATAAAGCATAGCAGTGTGAACAGACAACAACACAGAGTTACACATGGAGTAAACAATAGACAAGTCAATAACATGGTAGAAAAAAGAGAATCTATATACAATGTGTGCAAAAGGCATGAGGTAGGCAATAAATCGAATAATTACAATTTAGCAGATTAACACTGGAGTGATAAATCATCAGATGATCATGTGCAAGTAGAGATACTGGTGTGCAAAAGAGCAGAAAAGTAAATAAATAAAAGCAGTATGGGGGTGAGGTAGGTAAATTGGGTGGGTAGTTTACAGATGGACTATGTACAGCTGCAGCGATCGGTTAGATGCTCGGATAGCAGATTTTTAAAGTTGTTGAGGGAGATAAAAGTCTCCAACTTCAGAGATTTTTGCAATTCGTTCCAGTCGCAGGCAGCAGAGAACTGGAAGGAAAGGCGTCCAAATGAGGTTTTGGCTTTAGGGATGATCAGTGAGATACACCTGCTGGAGCGCGTGCTACGGGTGGGTGTAGCCATCGTGACCAGTGAACTGAGATAAGGCGGCACTTTACCTAGCATAGCCTTGTAGATGACCTGGAGCCAGTGGGTCTGACGACGAACATGTAGCGAGGGCCAGCCGACTAGGGCATACAGGTCGCAGTGGTGGGTCGTATAAGGTGCTTTAGTAACAAAACGGATGGCACTGTGATAAACTGCATCCAGTTTGCTGAGTAGAGTATTGGAAGCTATTTTGTAGATGACATCGCCGAAGTCGAGGATCGGTAGGATAGTCAGTTTTACTAGGGTAAGTTTGGCGGCGTGAGTGAAGGAGGCTTTGTTCCGGAATAGAAAGCTGACTCTAGATTTGATTTTGGATTGGAGATGTTTGATATGAGTCTGGAAGGAGAGTTTGCAGTCTAGCCACACACCTAGGTACTTATAGATGTCCACATATTCTAGGTCGGAACCGTCCAGGGTGGTGATGCTAGTCGGGCGTGCGGGTGCAGGCAGCGAGCGGTTGAAAAGCATGCATTTGGTTTTACTAGCGTTTAAGAGCAGTTGGAGGCCACGGAAGGTATGTTGTATGGCATTGAAGCTCGTTTCGAGGTTAGATAGCACAGTGTCCAGGGAAGGGCCGGAAGTATACAGAATGGTGTCGTCTGCGTAGAGGTGGATCAGGGAATCGCCCGTAGCAAGAGCAACATCATTGATGTATACAGAGAAAAGAGTCGGCCCGAGAATTGAACCCTGTGGTACCCCCATAGAGACTGCCAGAGGACCGGACAACATGCCCTCCGATTTGACACACTGAACTCTGTCTGCAAAGTAGTTGGTGAACCAGGCAAGGCAGTCATTAGAAAAACCGAGGCTATTGAGTCTGCCGATAAGAATATGGTGATTGACAGAGTCGAAAGCCTTGGCCAGGTCGATGAAGACGGCTGCACAGTAATGTCTTTTATCGATGGCGGTTATGATATCGTTTAGTACCTTGAGCGTGGCTGAGGTGCACCCGTGACCGGCTCGGAAACCGGATTGCACAGCGGAGAAGGTACGGTGGGATTCGAGATGGTCAGTGATCTGTTTGTTGACTTGGCTTTCGAAGACCTTAGCTAGGCAGGGCAGGATGGATATAGGTCTGTAACAGTTTGGGTCCAGGGTGTCTCCCCCTTTGAAGAGGGGGATGACAGCGGCAGCTTTCCAATCCTTGGGGATCTCAGATGATACGAAGGAGAGGTTGAACAGGCTGGTAATAGGGGGGGGGCGACAATGGCGGCGGACAGTTTCAGAAATAGGGGGTCCAGATTGTCAAGCCCAGCTGATTTGTATGGGTCCAGGTTTTCCAGCTCTTTCAGAACATCTGCTATCTGGATATGGGTAAAGGAGAAGCTGGGGAGGCTTGGGCGAGTAGCAGCAGGGGGGGCGGGGCTGTTGGCCAAGATTGGAGTCGCCAGGTGGAAGGCATGCCCAGCCATTGAGAAATGTTTGTTGAAGTTTTCGATTATCACGGACTTATCAGTGGTGACCGTGTTATCTAGCCTCAGTGCAGTGGGCAGCTGGGAGGAGGTGCTCTTGTTTTCCATGGACTTTACAGTATCCCAGAACTTTTTGGAGTTAGAGCTACAGGATGCAAATTTCTGCTTGAAAAAGCTGGCCTTTGCTTTCCTGACTGACTGCGTGTATTGGTTCCTGACTTCCCTGAACAGTTGCATATCACGGGGGCTCTTCGATGCTATTGCAGTTCGCCACAGGATGTTTTTGTGCTGGTCGAGGGCAGTCAGGTCTGGAGTGAACCAAGGGCTATATCTGTTCTTGGTTCTGCATTTTTTGAACGGAGCATGCTTGTCTAATATGGTGAGGAAGTAACTTTTAAAGAATGACCAGGCATCCTCAACTGACGGGATGAGGTCAATATCCTTCCAGGGTACCCGGGCCAGGTCGATTAGAAAGGCCTGCTCGCAGAAGTGTTTCAGGGAGCGTTTGACAGTGATGAGGGGTGGTCGTTTGACCGTGGACCCGTGGCGGATACAGGCAATGAGGCAGTGATCGCTGAGATCTTGATTGAAGACAGCAGAGGTGTATTTGGAGGGCAAGTTGGTCAGGATAATGTCTATTAGGGTGCCCATGTTTACGGATTTAGGCTTGTACCTGGTGGGTTCCTTGATGATTTGTGTGAGATTGAGGGCATCAAGCTTAGATTGTAGGACTGCCGGGGTGTTAAGCATATCCCAGTTTAGGTCACCTAACAGAACAAACTCTGAAGCTAGATGGGGAGCGATCAATTCACAGATGGTGTCCAGGGCACAGCTGGGAGCTGAGGGGGGTCGGTAGCAGGCGGCAACAGTGAGAGACTTATTTCTGGAGAGGTTCATTTTTAAAATTAGAAGTTCGAACTGTTTGGGCATAGACCTGGAAAGTATGACAGAACTTTGCAGGCTATCTCTGCAGTAGATTGCAACTTCCCCCCCTTTGGCAGTTCTATCTTGACGGAAAGTGTTATAGTTGGGTATGGAAATCTCAGAGTTTTTGGTGGCCTTCCTAAGCCAGGATTCAGACACGGCAAGGACATCAGGGTTGGCAGAGTGTGCTAAAGCGGTGAGTAAGGCAAACTTAGGGAGGAGGCTTCTGATGTTGACATGCATGAGGCCAAGGCTTTTTCGATCACAGAAGTCAACAAATGAGGGTGACTGGGGACATGCAGGGCCTGGGTTTACCTCCACATCACCCGAGGAACAGAGTAGTAGTAGGATGAGGGTGCGGCTAAAGGCTATCAAAACTGGTCGCCTAGAGCGTTGTGGACAAGGAATAAAAGGAGCAGATTTATGGGCGTGGTAGAATAGATTCTGGGCATAATGTGCAGACCAGGGTATGGTGGGGCACGGGTACAGCGGAGGCAAGCCCAGGCACTGGGTGATGATAAGAGAGGTTGTATCTCTGGACATGCTGGTCTCAATGGGTGAGGTCACCGCATGTGTGGGGGGTGGGACAAAGGAGGTATCAGAGGTATGGAGAGTGGAACTACGGGGTCCATTGCAAACCAAAACAATGATAACTAGCCTGAACAACAGTATGCAAGGCATATTGATATTTGAGAGAGACATACAATAAGGCATAAAGTGATTGCAGGTCATGATTGGGAGAGCTAGCTAAAACAGCAGGTGAGATAACAGCAGCTAGTCAGCTAACACAGCAACAGAAGGTAAAAATGGCGACGACTGGGCAGAGAGGGTCAGATTAACTACACACAGATCCTGAGTTAAGGCACAGAGCCGACAGATAAAACACAAATAAACAGAATGGAGTACCGTGAATTAATGGACAGTCAAGCAGGCATCAGCTATGTAGCCAAGTGATCATAGTGTCCAGGGGGCAGCCGTAGATGGAGTAGTGAGGCCTCCACTAAGCTAGCACGCGTTTAAAGTTAGTAGCCCGGGGGGGTGGTCTGCTCAGACGGAGGGGGTCTGCTCAGACGGAGGCCGGTTGAGGGCACCGGTTGAGGGCACGTCTGCAAACCAGACGTGGTCGTGTCGACAGAGAATCCAAGCCGGATAGCGATGGCGAAAGAGAGGTTGTGAATTGTAGAATTGTGTTTGCTAACTGGTGCTAGCTTCCTGGCTGCGCTAGCTGCAAGATAAGCTAGCAGTTAGCAGACCGGGGCAGGCAAGTTAGCCTTTGGGGGACGTCGCGATGGGGGGAAAGTCTGTTTTTGCCTCTTCGTGCGGTGACGTCGATAGACCAGTCGTGGAATTAGTAGGGTTCCAGGTAGCTCTAGGTAGCTAACAGGCCTAGTAGGTTAGCAGAATGAGCCTTCAGCGGGCGTCACGCCTGAGGGGCCTGTTGGAGTCCCCGGGCAGATTATGTCGGTATTCCAGTTGTAGAGGATAGGCGGGGTTCCGTGCTCCGTACCGGCAGTAAATGGGTCCGGGTCTTGTAGCCCAGGAGTGGGCTTCAGTGGTAGCACAGGAGCCCTAGCCAATTAGCTTCAGGCTAATTGGTGCCTGCTCCGGGATGGAAACGCTAGCCAGGAGTGGTCACCCGGGATTGTGGTTAGCTAGTTGCGAAGATCCAGATGAAAATGTTCAGAGTTTGCGGTAGGAATCCGGGGATATGGAGAGAAATAGGTCCGTTATGCTCTGGTTTTAGTCACGTTGTTCGAACTAGCGAGAGCTTTCCGAGCTAAAGGTTAGCTGATGACCGCTAGCAATGGTTTGCTAACTGATAGCTGGTAGGCAGTTAGCTGGCTATCTTCAGTAGATGGATTCCAGATCAGAAGTAAATAGAAATACTTTAGAAAAAAGCAGATCCACGCCACATTGGGTGAGGCGGGTTGCAGGAGAGTATTTAGAAGTTGAGGTTTAAGAAAGTATTTTTAAAAGATATGCGAAGAAAAATATGTAAAAAGATATATACAAGGGACACGGGACACGACAGGACAAAGACGTCTACACTGCTACGCCGTCTTGGAATGTGAAATGAAATGTAGTGCACTATAAAGGGAATAGGGTGAAATGTAGTGCACTATAAAGGGAATAGGGTGAAATGTAGTGCACTATAAAGGGAATGGGGTGAAATGTAGTGCACTATAAAGGGAATAGGGTGAAATGTCGAGCACTATAAAGGGAATAGGGTGAAATGTAGTGCACTATAAAGGGAATAGGGTGAAATGTAGTGCACTATAAAGGGAATAGGGTGAAATGTTGTGCACTATAAAGGGAATAGGGTGAAATGTAGTGCACTATAAAGGGAATGGGGTGAAATGTAGTGCACTATATAGGGAATAGGGTGAAATGTAGTGCACTATATAGGAAATAGGGTGCCATTTGGGACGTAACCTTTGTCTCAATACTGATCAGACCCCACTGAGAGGAACTCTTTTCATTTACCAAGGATATATGTTAGAACAGATCTAGGATAAAGTAGCCCCTCTGGCCATGTAGTTTCACTCATTATGATCTAACATGCAAAACTGATCCTAGATCAGCGTTGTACTCTGAGATGCTTTATGAATACGGCCCAGTTCATTACTGGGGATATTATTAATAAAGTAAAAGTATGAGTGCTGATCTATGATCAGGTCCCCCTGCCTATATAATCGTTTTCATTGTGACTGAAAAGGCAACATTGATCCTAGATCAGCTGTTGTACTCTGAGACGCTTTGTGAATATGGCCCTGTTTAGTCCAGATGGTTTTATCATTTTGCTACAGACTCTGCTGGCCCCTAGTGGCCATAATAAATAGTGAGCGAGAAAGAGCGAAGAAAGGAGGAAAGAAGAGAGGGAACATTCACACACACGCGCACGCACACACACGCACGCACGCACACACACCCACGCACGCACACGCACGCACGCACGCACGCACACACACACACACACAGCTTTCAGAGCAAAAGCTAGCAGGTAACCTAGTGGTTAGAGTGTTGGGCCAGTAACCGAAAAGTTGGTGGATTGAATCCCTGAGCTGACAAGGTAAAAATCTGTCGTTCTGCCCATGAACAAGGCAGTTAACCCACTGTTCCTAGGCCGTCATTAACTGACTTGCCTAGTTCAGGACCAAGGCACTCTTCGTATAATTCATTTAAATGCCTATATAAGTATGGCATGTTCAATAGAAACAAAGTTTTTGTAAAACCGACGCGTTTCGGCAGCATGTCCTTCGTCAGGGAGTACCAAAAACAGGAATACACTGTCCTCTTTTCAACAGAGTTTCCAATCAGCCCTAATTAGAAGAGGGAGTGGTTACAAACTTGACTGGACACACCTAGTAAGCAATACTATACACATTAAAAAGTGAAAAACTGTAGCTATGTTATCATACAAATACAACTCCAAGCTAGAAGTATCAGGACACTTAGAAAGGAAGTTCGTACCTTAAATATGACTGGGACAAGTCTCAAGAATAAGACAGCAATATATTCCATAGTCCACTAGAACACAGAAAAACATGAACAACAACAGTCTGAACATAGCTTGGAGTTGTATTTTTATGATAACATAGCGACAGTTTTTCACTTTTTAACAAATCTGATTTTTTTTAAACTTTGTTTCTATTGAACATGCCATACTAATAAAGGCATTTTAATTAACTATATGAAGAGTGCATTGGTCCTTCTTTCTTTTTGATGACCAATTCACCCCTTTTACCAAAGAGCACCTTCTATCTACCAAAATGTACTAATGTGTACCTAAGTAGCGCTTCCCTTACTCCTCTTTCTACAGTATGTGTTATCTTCAGATTCTATGGACTCCAGTAACAGTATAAACCCTGTGTGTTGGGACTCCTCCAGTAACAGTATAAACCCTGTGTGTTGGGACTCCTCCAGTAACCCTGTGGGTTGGGACTCCTCCAGTAACAGTATAAACCCTGTGGGTTGGGACTCCTCCAGTAACCCTGTGGGTTGGGACTCCTCCAGTAACAGTATAAACCCTGTGGGTTGGGACTCCTCCAGTAACAGTATAAACCCTGTGGGTTGGGACTCCTCCAGTAACAGTATAAACCCTGTGGGTTGGGACTCCTCCAGTAACAGTATAAACCCTGTGTGTTGGGACTCCTCCAGTAACAGTATAAACCCTGTGGGTTGGGACTCCTCCAGTAACAGTATAAACCCTGTGGGTTGGGACTCCTCCAGTAACAGTATAAACCCTGTGGGTTGGGACTCCTCCAGTAACAGTATAAACCCTGTGGGTTGGGACTCCTCCAGTAACAGTATAAACCCTGTGGGTTGGGACTCCTCCAGTAACAGTATAAACCCTGTGGGTTGGGACTCCTCCAGTAACAGTATAAACCCTGTGGGTTGGGACTCCTCCAGTAACCCTGTGGGTTGGGACTCCTCCAGTAACAGTATAAACCCTGTGGGTTGGGACTCCTCCAGTAACCCTGTGGGTTGGGACTCCTCCAGTAACAGTATAAACCCTGTGGGTTGGGACTCCTCCAGTAACAGTATAAACCCTGTGTGTTGGGACTCCTCCAGTAACAGTATAAACCCTGTGTGTTGGGACTCCTCCAGTAACCCTGTGGGTTGGGACTCCTCCAGTAACAGTATAAACCCTGTGGGTTGGGACTCCTCCAGTAACCCTGTGGGTTGGGACTCCTCCAGTAACAGTATAAACCCTGTGGGTTGGGACTCCTCCAGTAACAGTATAAACCCTGTGGGTTGGGACTCCTCCAGTAACAGTATAAACCCTGTGGGTTGGGACTCCTCCAGTAACAGTATAAACCCTGTGGGTTGGAACTCCTCCAGTAACAGTATAAACCCTGTGGGTTGGGACTCCTCCAGTAACCCTGTGGGTTGGGACTCCTCCAGTAACAGTATAAACCCTGTGGGTTGGGACTCCTCCAGTAACAGTATAAACCCTGTGGGTTGGGACTCCTCCAGTAACAGTATAAACCCTGTGGGTTGGGACTCCTCCAGTAACAGTATAAACCCTGTGTGTTGGGACTCCTCCAGTAACAGTATAAACCCTGTGGGTTGGGACTCCTCCAGTAACAGTATAAACCCTGTGTGTTGGGACTCCTCCAGTAACAGTATAAACCCTGTGTGTTGGGACTCCTCCAGTAACAGTATAAACCCTGTGGGTTGGGACTCCTCCAGTAACAGTATAAACCCTGTGGGTTGGGACTCCTCCAGTAACAATATAAACCCTGTGTGTTGGGACTCCTCCAGTAACAGTATAAACCCTGTGGGTTGGGACTCCTCCAGTAACCCTGTGTGTTGGGACTCCTCCAGTAACAGTATAAACCATGTGGGTTGGGTCTCCTCCAGTAACAGTATAAACCCTGTGGGTTGGGACTCCTCCAGTAACCCTGTGGGTTGGGACTCCTCCACTAACAGTATAAACCCTGTGGGTTGAGACTCCTCCAGTAACCCTGTGGGTTGGGACTCCTCCAGTAACCCTGTGTGTTGGGACTCCTCCAGTAACAGTATAAACCCTGTGGGTTGGGACTCCTCCAGTAACAGTATAAACCCTGTGGGTTGGGACTCCTCCAGTAACAGTATAAACCCTAGGGGTTGGGACTCCTCCAGTAACAGTATACACCCTGGGGGTTGGGACTCCTCCAGTAACAGTATAAACCCTGTGGGTTGGGACTCCTCCAGTAACAGTATAAACCCTGTGGGTTGGGACTCCTCCAGTAACAGTATAAACCCTGTGGGTTGGGATTCCTCCAGTAACAGTATAAACCCTGTGGGTTGGGACTCCTCCAGTAACAGTATAAACCCTGTGGGTTGGGACTCCTCCAGTAACAGTATAAACCCTGTGGGTTGGGACTCCTCCAGTAACAGTATAAACCCTGTGGGTTGGGACTCCTCCAGTAACAGTATAAACCCTGTGGGTTGGGACTCCTCCAGTAACAGTATAAACCCTGTGGGTTGGGACTCCTCCAGTAACAGTATAAACCCTGTGGGTTGGGACTCCTCCAGTAACAGTATAAACCCTGTGGGTTGGGCCTCCTCCAGTAACAGTATAAACCCTGTGGGTTGGGCCTCCTCCAGTAACAGTATAAACCCTGTGGGTTGGGACTCCTCCAGTAACAGTATAAACCCTGTGTGTTGGGACTCCTCCAGTAACAGTATAAACCCTGTGGGTTAGGACTCCTCCAGTAACAGTATAAACCCTGTGGGTTAGGACTCCTCCAGTAACAGTATAAACCCTGTGGGTTGGGACTCCTCCAGTAACAGTATAAACCCTGTGGGTTGGGACTCCTCCAGTAACAGTATAAACCCTGTGGGTTGGGACTCCTCCAGTAACCCTGTGTGTTGGGACTCCTCCAGTAACAGTATAAACCCTGTGGGTTGGGACTCCTCCAGTAACCCTGTGTGTTGGGACTCCTCCAGTAACAGTATAAACCCTGTGGGTTGGGACTCCTCCAGTAACCCTGTGTGTTGGGACTCCTCCAGTAACAGTATACACCCTGTGGGTTGGGACTCCTCCAGTAACCCTGTGTGTTGGGACTCCTCCAGTAACAGTATACACCCTGTGGGTTGGGACTCCTCCAGTAACAGTATAAACCCTGTGGGTTGGGACTCCTCCAGTAACAGTATAAACCCTGTGGGTTGGGACTCCTCCAGTAACCCTGTGGGTTGGGACTCCTCCAGTAACAGTATAAACCCTGTGGGTTGGGACTCCTCCAGTAACAGTATAAACCCTGTGGGTTGGGACTCCTCCAGTAACAGTATAACCCCTGTGTGTTGGGACTCCTCCAGTAACCCTGTGGGTTGGGACTCCTCCAGTAACAGTATAAACCCTGTGGGTTGGGACTCCTCCAGTAACAGTATAAACCCTGTGGGTTGGGTCTCCTCCAGTAACAGTATAAACCCCGTGGGTTGGGACTCCTCCAGTAACAGTATAAACCCTGTGGGTTGGGACTCCTCCAGTAACAGTATAAACCCTGTGGGTTGGGACTCCTCCAGTAACAGTATAAACCCTGTGGGTTGGGACTCCTCCAGTAACAGTATAAACCCTGTGGGTTGGGACTCCTCCAGTAACCCTGTGTGTTGGGACTCCTCCAGTAACAGTATAAACCCTGTGGGTTGGGACTCCTCCAGTAACCCTGTGTGTTGGGACTCCTCCAGTAACAGTATAAACCCTGTGGGTTGGGACTCCTCCAGTAACAGTATAAACCCTGTGGGTTGGGACTCCTCCAGTAACAGTATAAACCCTGTGTGTTGGGACTCCTCCAGTAACAGTATAAACCCTGTGGGTTGGGACTCCTCCAGTAACAGTATAAACCCTGTGGGTTGAGACTCCTCCAGTAACAGTATAAACCCTGTGGGTTGGGACTCTGTTGCCTAAGACAGAATCTCAATTGCATTTCCTTGATTCCTCACGTCCTCTCTCATCACCTCCTCCTCAAAACCGATTGGATGATAAGGTCAGAGGTCCTTGAGAAGGCAGCAACGAGAGAGGACGTGAGGAATCAAGGCAATGCAATTGAGATTCTCCCAGGGTTTCTTAAGCATAGTCCTGGGGGCCCAAAGGAGTCCATATGTCTTGTTTTTGCCCTGGCACTAACACGCCTGATTCAACTAATCAACTCATCATCAAGCCTTTCATTTTTTTAATCAAGTGTGTTAATTCTAGGGCAAAAACTAAAATGCACACCCCCGTTTGGTCCCTGGGACCAGCATTAAAGGACTAGTTCACTATATTACTTGATATTTTCCCTGAAAGCTGTCTATGAGCCAGGAGAAACTGTCATCCGTGGTTCAATTTTCTTTAATCAGCCATTACAACCAGAGCTAACTTCATCCACCGCTAGATTCAAACGTAATTGATGGGGGAAAGTGAGCATGTTTAGAACAATAATGTCCACATCATGTTACTTAAACCTGATTTGGCCATAAAAAAAACAACCTGCTCACATGCCCCCATCACTTCAATAGATGTTTAGCAAACGGTGGCTAAAGTTAGCTGAGGTTTGTAATGGCTGTATAAATAAACCTGAACCACAGATGACAGTTTCTCCTGGCCGAAAGACCACTTTCAGGGTGAGGAACCAGCTAACATCAAGTTGTAAAACAGTGAACTACTCCTTTAAGAAACACTGTCTCAGGCAATAGTGGCCGTGTTGGTAAGAACCCAAACCCAGTGTCTGTATAGCTTTGGACTGAGCGGGTGTGTGTGTGTGTGTGTGTGTGTGTGTGTGTGTGTGTGTGTGTGTGTGTGTGTGTGTGTGTGTGTGTGTGTGTGTGTGTGTGTGTGTGTGTGTGTGTGTGTGTGTGTGTGTGTGTGTACGTACGTAGACTCAGCCTCTGCTACAGCTTCTGATCCTGTAGGAAACACAGACCTAAAAACATATGAGAAAGGGAACGTGTTGTTGGTTGCAAGAGAGAATATTGTGTTTGCTTGTACAACATAAAGTGTGTATTCTCCAGCACATAGGATCATAACGCTGGCAAGTGAAATGTAAAAGGTTATTTGGGTGTTTCCAGAAACAGCAGCTACAGCAGTGCTTCCAAAGGAGGAAGTTTGTCGAAGATGAATGTTCTCTTCTGAAACAGAATTTATTTAGCATATGGCCACACTGAGACTGCATTGTGGTTTCACCCCTTCTCTCTCTGTATGTGTTAATGTCTGTGTGTGTTTGTGTGTTTGTGTGTGTGTGTGTGTGTGTGTGTGTGTGTGTGTGTGTGTGTGTGTGTGTGTGTGTGTGTGTGTGTGTGTGTGTGTGTGTGTGTGTGTGTGTGTGTGTGTGTGTGTGTGTGTGTGTGTGTGCGCATGCGTGTGTGTGTGTGTGTGTGTGTGTGTGTATACGGTGAGACATCTTCTAAACAGCTTGAGAACAAGGTTCTGTTTGCGCAACTGCAGGACTGCATCATATCCTGTCTGTCAGAACTGTGACAAGGACAGTTAAAGTTTGGAGCTACCATCTCTACTAACCGTGCTGTCTGGGGGAATCGAGGTATGTATCAGTTTCCTTTACAGTGTTTCTTGCTGTTGTTGTTGTAGTTGTTATTGTTGTCTATAGGATCGTGTATTCATTAAAGATGTGTCAAAGTTGATGTGTTTTGGGTTTCTGTTACAGAACTATGCCTTTGTTTAACCTCTCTATCCTGTCCTCTCCCCCTTCCTTCCTTCCTTCCTTCCTTCCTTTATCTCTCTCCCTCTCTTCACCTATCCCCCCTCTCTCTCTCTCCCTGTCCCTCTCTCTTCTGTCTCTCTCTCTCCCTCTCTTTACCTACCCCCCCTCTCTCTCTCTCCCTGTCCCTCCCTCTTCTGTCTCTCTCTCTCCCTCTCTCTCCCTGTTCATCCCTTTTCTCTCTCTCTCTCTCTTCCGGTCCCTCCCTACCTCCCTCTTCTCTCTTTCTCTCTCTCCCTGTCCCTCCCTCTTCTGTCTCTCTCTCTCTCTTCCGGTCCCTACCTACCTCCCTCTACTCTCTCTCTCCCTGTCCCTCCCTCTTCTCTCTCTCTCTCTTCTGGTCCCTCCCTACCTCCCTCTTCTCCCTCTCTCCCTCTCTGTGTCACCTCCCTCTCTCTCTCTCCCCCTGAACTCCCCCCAGACTTCCTGCTATGGAGGCAGTAGGTAAGTATGACTTTACAGCCACTGCTGAGGATGAGCTGAGCTTCAGGAAGGGAGACAACATGAAGGTAAAGAGGACAGCAATCCCCTTCCACACAACTAGTGTACCCTAGCAAGGGCACATAGTAAACATAAGTAGACAACCCTTATGTCGGAATACTCCATGCAACACTGTCTTGCAAACCCATTGTTAGTTGATAGGTGCTGACATGTTGGTCACAGGCCTTTGTTATAGCATACAGTAAGCTATGTTGTGAGACGGTCAACTGGCAAACATGTATAAGTCATACGGTATCCACAGCATTTCCTGTTAGCACTCTGTCACTTATGTCAATACTTCTCCATTCTAACCACTTTAAGTGTGTGTGTGTGTGTGTGTGTGTGTGTGTGTGTGTGTGTGTGTGTGTGTGTGTGTGTGTGTGTGTGTGTGTGTGTGTGTGTGTGTGTGTGTGTGTGTGTGTGTGTGTGTGTGTGTGTGTGTGTGTGTGTGTGTGTGTGCGTGTCCCACTCCTCTGTTCTCTGTAGATCTTGGGCACCAATGATGACTGGTTGATGGCTGAGCGACATGGAAAGAAGGGATTCATACCACGTAACTACATCGACATAAACCTACCCAGGTCATACTTATTACCCAAGACAATCACCTACCCAGGTCATACTTATTACCCAAGACAATCACCTACCCAGGTCATACTTATTACCCAAGACAATCACCTACCCAGGTCATACTTATTACCCAAGACAATCACCTACCCAGGTCATACTTATTACCCAAGACAATCACCTACCCAGGTCATACTTATTACCCAAGACAATCACCTACCCAGGTCATACTTATTACCCAAGACAATCACCTACCCAGATCATACTTATTACCCAAGACAATCACCTACCCAGGTCATACTTATTACTCAAGACAATCACCTACCCAGGTCATACTTATTACCCAAGACAATCACCTACCCAGGTCATACTTATTACCCAAGACAATCACCTACCCAGGTCATACTTATTACTCAAGACAATCACCTACCCAGGTCATACTTATTACCCAAGACAATCACCTACCCAGGTCACACTTATTACCCAAGACATACACCTACCCAGGTCATACTTATTACCCAAGACATACACCTACCCAGGTCATACTTATTACCCAAGACAATCACCTACCCAGGTCATACTTATTACCCAAGACAATCACCTACCCAGGTCATACTTATTACCCAAGACAATCACCTACCCAGGTCATACTTATTACCCAAGACAATCACCTACCCAGGTCATACTTATTACCCAAGACAATCACCTACCCAGGTCATACTTATTACCCAAGACAATCACCTACCCAGGTCATACTTATTACTCAAGACAATCACCTACCCAGGTCATACTTATTACCCAAGACAATCACTTACCCAGGTCATGCCTATTACCCAAGACATTCACCTACCTAGGTCATACTTATTACCCAAGACAATCACCTACCCAGGTCATACCTATTACCCAAGACATTCACCTACCCAGGTCATACTTATTACCCAAGACAATCACCTACCCAGGTCATACGTATTACCCAAGACAATCAAGCAGTACTGTGTGTCAGTGTGTGTCGGCTATGTGATGTCTGTGTGTCAGCAGGTGTGAACACAATCCGATGTTATGAAAAATACTAAATACAATTGTGTTTACTGCTCTCCATCTCCCCCCACCCCTTCTCACCCACTCTCTCTCTCCCCCTCTCTCCTCCTCCCTCCCCATCTCCCCCCACCCCTTCTCACCCACTCTCTCTCTCCCCCTCTCTCCTCCTCCCTCTCCATCTCCCCCCACCCCTTCTCACCCACTCTCTCTCTCCCCCTCTCTCCTCCTCCCTCCCCCTCTCCCTCCATCTCTAGTTGGTACCAGGAGAGTGCTAGTCGAGGTGAGGCCCAGGAGTCTCTCATGGCCCAGCCTATAGGATCCTTTCTGATCAGGGGCAGCCAGAGCGCCCCAGGAGATTTCTCCATATCCGTTAGGTCAGTGTGTGTGTGTCTTTACATTAAAAAGCTAGATTAATGTACACGACAACATCATTGACCACATATTTGCCTCATATTTACATCATATCACTATACCTACCTACCTACCTACCTACCTACCTACCTACCTACTTCTCCTCTCCCAGACACGAGGCAGACGTGCAGCACTTCAAGGTGATGGCAGACACCAGAGGGCAGTATTACCTCTGGTCTGAGAAGTTCAGCTCCTTCAACGAGCTGGTGAACTATTACATGAACAACTCTGTCTCTAAACACAGCCGCATCTATCTGCTGGACACAGATACACAGGTACTGGTTATAAATAGTTATAAGGGGTTTGTAAGGGGTTTATGAAGGGCTTATACATAGTTAATAAAGGAGCTGGTGAACTATTACATGAACAACTCTGTCTATAAACACAGCCGCATCTATCTGCTGGACACAGATACACAGGTACTGGTTATAAATAGTTATAAGTAGTTATAAGGCGTTTATGAAGGGCTTATACATAGTTAATAAAGGAGCTGGTGAACTATTACATGAACAACTCTGTCTATAAACAGCATCTATCTGCTGGACACAGAAACACAGGCAGGAGTAGAACTATGGAGGATCCCTATTCACTAAATGATGGTGTCGGGTACTTCAAGCTTGATCAGGATAAATAGCTAAAACTGTTCATTATCGGTTTATTGAATCTGAAAGAAAAGTTATAACAGTGCTTTCTCTCTCTCTAATTTCACTTTTCTTCCTAGGAGAGGGGATTCGGACAGACCAGGACATCAGCCCCATCCTCTCAGCCCCAGCTTCACCAGTCCCTGCCCCGCGCACCCCAGCCTCACCTGCCCCTGCCCAGCATACCCCAGCCTCACCTGCCCCTGCCCAGCATACCCCAGCCTCACCAGCCCCGCGCACCCCAGCCTCACCTGCCCCTGCCCAGCATACCCCAGCCTCACCTGCCCCTGCCAAGCATACCCCAGCCTCACTTGCCCCTGCCCAGCATACCCCAGCCTCACCAGCCCCGCGCACCCCAGCCTCACCAACCGCTGCCACGCACACCAGACCCCATACCCCCACCACAGGTAGTATACACTCTACAACCAAATCCCTTCCTCATGTGTGTGTGTGTGTGTGTGTGTGTGTGTGTGTGTGTGTGTGTGTGTGTGTGTGTGTGTGTGTGTGTGTGTGTGTGTGTGTGTGTGTGTGTGTGTGTGTGTGTGTGTGTGTGTGTGTGTGTGTGTATAGAATGGAGCTACGTGTCTAATCGACCCCCGTGTGTGTACCTGTGTTCCAGCGTGCGGCTGTGACCACGGGGGGCAGTGGTCTGATGCAGGTGAGAGCTCAGTATGACTTCAACGCCGAGGAGAAGGACGAGCTGAGCTTCAAGGCTGGTGACGTCATCGAGGTGCTAGAGTGTTCCGACATGTCATGGTGGAAAGGAAGACTGAGGGGACAAACGGGAGTGTTCCCTTCCAACTACACCAACCCTGTATGAGAGAGAAGGAAATGGTTAGCATTTAGAGCTAAATAATTATCTGAATTCATTATAGCAGACGTTCTTATCCAGAGCAACTTAAAAGTGCAATTAGGGTCAAGGGCATATTGACAGATTTTTCACACAGGGATTCGAATCAGTGACCTTTTGGGTTACTGACCCATCAGCCTCAACCACTAGGCTACCTGCCTCCCTAAAAATAACAATTAGAGAGAGAGAGAGAGAGAGAGAG
>NW_026600431.1:120000-130000 GCF_029448725.1 Salvelinus fontinalis | reverse complement strand
AATGAGAACATTCATGGGAATGAAGAAACCTTTTCCTCCTCCACCCTTTCCCATTACGGAGGTCATCTCAAGAATAAAGCTTTTGTAGGGCTGCTAGTTAAGCCTTGTTCACATTGGCATTTTGAAGTGACTCAAATCCTATTTTTTTTCCTTTTGACTGAAAAGACGGTGTTATGTTGTGGACACATTCAAGTCAATGTATCGGTCTCATTCTACTCCAGAGAGTTGTAGGTCCATGGAAATTCCTACTTTTTCAATAATTCCCCATGTCAAACAGAAAGTAAAAGCTAAGCAGAACAGAACCAGTTCTGAGGAAAAATAATAGCTGAGATTCCACTTCCTAGTTCCTTCCTCAGGTGTTTTATGTTGTGTTAAACCCCTCCCCACATACCTGTCTCTGTCTCTGCTTTGTCTCTGCCAGCCTGGCAGCTTCGGGGAAACTAGGAGACATGTTGGGGCAACTAGGAGACGTGTTGGGTCAGCTATTTCCTTCCATTGAAATACGTAGGCGGCCGCCTAAGCGTTTTTTCAGGCCCCTATGTCCAAACAATGTAAAAAAAAATATATATATATATTGTGGATTAAAATATATATATATAAAAAATATATGTTTCATTTTAGGGATGAAAAAACGCTTTCAGTGTAAATTTAAACCACTAAAACAAGATATAAAGTATGTAGTAAAGATAATGGACATACTGTATATATTTGTTCATAGAATCATCTCTGAGAACTAACAATCACCAACATTAAAGCTCAGGGAGAAAGTTGAAAGGTCCTAAAACAATGAATGTAGCAGTATTTATTTTGTCATGATGTTTGAGCAACAGAACACAGCGTTAGCCATGGCACAGTGCCAAGCACGGCAGGAAACTACATTTACAACTGCAACATTGTCTCTCAGCTCCTTGTAAAATGTGCAGAATTGCAGGAATTGGCTTAAAAATGTGAAAAATGTCTCTACACCGCCAAGATGTCACTGTTTATAAGCCTTTATAACACCCCGGGTTTAGTGTAAGCCTAAGTGTTTCCTGTCGGCCCAGCTTGTGCTTTCAGCCCGACAGTCAGTGATTGTGGTATGGCCTTTTGTCAGGGAGGTTTTTCATTGTTTTATTGACTTTCAAGTGATATGATTCACTACTATTGATGTTAATCACTTTTTATTTCCATGTATTGTTCTAGCTATATTTCATATACATTGTGTAAATTGTATGTTTTTTAAATGTAATTGTTGACCGTTAAATAAAGTTTGATTTGAATGTATTTGCTGTGTTTCTCCCTCCAGGTGTTTAAATAAAGTTTGATTGTATTTGATTACCCCTGCCTCTATGTGTGTTTAAATAAAGTTTGATTGTATTACATGTTTAAATAAAGTTTGATTGTCTTTGTATCTTTCAGGTGTTAGCTATAGTCATGGACCTGCTGACAGACATCCAGATACTGCAGGACCTGCTGGACGCGGCGTCGCGGCGCTCCGTGGCCGTCTACATCCTATTGGATGTCAGCGGGGTTCCACACTTCCTGGATATGTGCTGCAGGCTGCAGGTCGGAGCTCAGCACCTGCGGGTAAGAGGCGGTCCCTCATACTGAAGCAGAGGACATTGAAGGCTTTAGGCTACTCACTTATGTGTTGTACAAGGGCCCTGTGTCATGTGTGATCATGTGACACGCCTGGGGGACCAGTAAGGGAAAACTGTAAGTCGCTTTGGATAAGAGCGTCTGCTAAATAAATAAAATGTCACGTGATTTTTGGCATCTTAAATTCAACAGATTTCTATGTTAATATGCACAGATGGTAGTTTGGATATGGGAGGTTTAACACCGATGAGTTGATGGCTTTCTGTGTGCATTTTGTTTATGACTGTGTCAAGTTACCATAACCCTAACCCTTTATATAACTGTGTGTGTTGTATCTTTCAGCACATCAGGACTCGTACAGTTCAGGGTACAGGGTTGGGTCTGTCCTTCGGTAGACTCCTTGGTTCTTTGTGTAGTAAATACATGCTGGTGGATGGGGACAAAGTCATGTTCGGCTCCTACAGGTGAGAGAAAGTAGCTGTATGCTTCTCTCTATCTCTCTCTTTCTTTCTCTCTCTCCCTCTTTTTCTCTCTTTCTCTTTCACTCTCTCTCTCTCTCTCTCTCTCTCTCTCTCTCTCTCTCCCCCTCTCTTTCTCTCTATCTATCGCTCTCTCTCTCCCTCTCTTTCTCTTTCTCTCTCTCTCCCTCTCTTTCTCTTTCTCTCTTTCTCTCACTCTCTCTCTCTCTCTCTCTTCTCTCTCTTCTCTCTCCCTGACTTTCTCTCTTTCACTCTTTCTCTCTCTCTCTCTCTTCTCTCTCTTCTCTCTTCCTGACTTTCTCTCTTTCTCTTTCACTCTTTCTTTCTCTCTCTCTCTCTCTCTCTCTCTCTCTCTCTCTCTCTCTCTCTCTCTCTCCCCCTCTCTTTCTCTCTCTCTCCCTCTCTTTCTCTTTCTCTCTCTCTCTCTCTCCCCCTCTCTTTCTCTCTCTCTTTCTCTCTTTCTCTCTCTCTGTCTTTGTCTTGTGTGTGTGTGTGTTACTGTGTGTTTATTTCCAAGACATAACATATCTGTTCTTTCTCTTCTAGCTTCTCGGCTGTGTGTGTTTCACTGTGTCTTTATTGAAGACCTAAACATGGTTCTTGTGATCTTCTTCTCCTCTAGCTTCACATGGAGTTCGTCTCGGATGGACCGCAACATGATCACGGTCATGACTGGCCAGGTGATCGACTTCTTCGACCGCGACTTCTGCGAGCTCTACGCCGTCTCCGAAAAACTGGACCTCTACAAGGAGTTCAACCTCAGCCCACCTCCCAACATGGCCGCCGCCACGCGGCTCAAAGTGGAGCCCGTAAAACCCCAGTTACGAGTCGCCACATCCAGATTCCAGGTCAGTCTAGGCAACTCGCGTGGAGGTGATCTCCTGGTGCCTGCACATAAATACCACAACCCCAAATACTCTTTGGTGTACGGGAATAGTGTTCCTGGACTGATGGGGTCCTTGCAGGATCTACCAGGCATAGAAAAGACGGCTATAACTGCGGGTCCTGAGGGACTAACGCAGGTGAACAGCGAGTGGTTGGATCAACTCACCCCGCTACCACCCGACGACGGGAAGGTAGGGGCGAAAAAAACCAACAGCATTTTGGAGAAGAAATCCCGCTCTTTTAAGAAACTCTTCAAGGGGAAATCGACAGCCAATCAGAGCGTGGACACCGAGGGTGATAGCCCGGCAACCAGTCCAATCTCCTCCCCCACATCGTTGGGAACCAATAGTATGGAGGAGATGAATAACCTTGAAGTCATGGTGAAACAACCAATGAAGAGTAAGAAGTTTAAAAAGAGCCTGAGGAGTGTTTCTCAACAGACTGTCAACACACAAGACGATGACAGTAAGTTGTTTTTCTTCTGTCATTATTTTAGCTCAGTTTGATCCTCTCTCCCTCTCCTTCACCTTGTCCCTCTCCCTCTCCTTCTCCTTCTCCCTCTCCCTATCCTTCTCCCTATCCTTCTCCCTCTCCTTCTCCCTCTCCTTCTCCCTCTCCTTCTCCCTCTCCTTCTCCTTCTCCCTCTCCTTCTCCATCTCCTTCTCCCTCTCCTTCTCCCTCTCCCTCTCCCTCTCCCTCTCCCTCTCCCTCTCCTTCTCCTTTTCCCTCTCCTTCTCCCTCTCCCTCTCCTTCTCCCTCTCCTTCTCCCTCTCCTTCTCCTTCTCCCTCTCCTTCTCCCTCTCCCTCTCCTTCTCCCTCTCCTTCTCCCTCTCCCTCTCCTTCTCCTTCTCCCTCTTCTTCTCCCTCTCCTTCTCCCTCTCCCTCTCCTTCTCCTCCCTCTCCTTCTCCTTTTCCCTCTCCTTCTCCCTCTCCTTCTCCTTCTCCTTCTCCCCCTCCTTTTCCCTCTCCTTCTCCCTCTTCCTCTCCCTCTCCTTCTCCCTCTCCTTCTCCTTCTCCCTCTCCTTTTCCCTCTCCTTCTCACTCTCCTTCTCCTTCTCCTTCTCCTTCTCCCTCTCCCTCTCCTTCTCCCTCTCATTCTCCCTCTCCTTCTCCCTCTCCTTCTCCTTCTCCCTCTCCTTTTCCCTCTCCTTCTCCCTCTCCTTCTCCCTCTCCCTCTCCTTCTCCCTCTCCTTCTCCCTCTCCTTCTCCCTCTCCTTCTCCCTCACCTTCTCCCTCTCTCGTCGTTATGTCAATACCTGTATTTCTGTTTATCTCTCTCAAGTCATTTAATCATTGCACTATTTTCCTCCCTCCCTCTTTCATTCTTTATTTCAGGCGTACAGAGCCGTAGGCCATCAACAAAGAACAAATGTAGTCCATCCTGATTCAAAACCTGAGTCAATCTGGATTCAAACCACCCCACTCAACTGGTTCTCTGTGGGATTCCATAATACCTTTGGGATCTGGTGCAATAATTACTATAATGTGTCAATTCTACTTGCTCTGTACAGAGATATTCTACGGACAAACAGAGCCTTCCTGTGCTGAGATCGGCGATGGGTGAAACAGCCCCCAGGCACATTAGTTGTTGTTTTCCTTTTGAGGAAAAGAGCATCCGTGTTTGAAGTAACGTCTTTGTTGTGGTAATAGTGTAAGTGGACGTGGCGGTTTCATCACAGTGGATTCCAGGTTGAAGAAGCCCTGTGTCACTGAGCACCAAGTCTGTGATACTTACTTACCATGTAAAGAATAATGTCATGTCGCCTTTTGAAGTCTTGTATGTAATTCATGTGACTTTTAGGTGTGTGTTTCATGCTGTGACCAACGTATGTCAATGATAAGTGGATTGTGGAATGGATTTGAATGGATATTTGAGTGTGTGTTTATTCAGTACATTAAAAAAAATGTTTTTCTGAGTGTTCTAGTCGTGTAACATTTGTGGTCTGATTCGCCAGTGGCAGTTACGTGTGCTGATGTTTACGGTTTCTGTGGTCATGTGATGATGTTTAAGGTTTCTGTGGTCATGTCTTTGTCTTCAGTGAATGCGCTGTAGACAGTGATGATTCTGGTCTGCCATCTAGTGGCTGTAGACCTGAATGAGCAGAATCGATTCAATAGCTGTAACACGTGTTCTGACGCTCTGACGTGTGTGTGGTTGGTGGACTAGTTTAGCACTGTGTTGCTGATGGGACCAAGCATTGTCACTTCCTCACAAATACATCATATCCCCTCCCCATCTCTCTCTCCCTCCTGCGCTCTCTCCCTTCCCTCCACCCTCTCCCCATCTCTCTCTCCCTCCTGCACTCTCTCTTCCCTCCACCCTCTCCCCCTCTCTCTGGGTGTGTTTGCACAGTTCTAAGCCTCTCTCTCTCAAACACACTCCCATCCCATCCCTCCCTCCTCTCTGGGTGTTTGCTACAGCTCTAACCACAGAGAGGAACCACAGGCGTGAGGGGAACTGATGCAAGGGAGGAACACTGATGTGTGGCGCAACACTGAAACAGGAAGTACAGAGGCACACAGGAAGGCGATGAGAGGTGTTGATGACTAAAGACCACTGTTCGCTCAACACTGGCCCAACTGACCATAAACGCTGATCTGGGGTCAGTTTGACATTTCCCCCCCACTAATGGTTAAGGTTAGGATTGGGGGAGGGGAACTAAACCTAGATCTGCACAGAGGAGAAACTTCACCCTGGAGCATTAGAAACACAACTGAGGCTTTAAACAGATGAAGGAATGTTTTTCCATAGCAGTTATTAGCCTATGACTCATTAATGTAGACCTCTAATAATCATAAGGTAATAACTTGGCTCTATCCAGGCTATACCATTGCTACAGACTCAGTTTGTGTTAAGTTTTCTCAGCACAAGACACCACCATAATGGTATGAGACAATAGGTTATGTCCATTAGAACGAATAAGGAGGCTTGGGTTGTACCACTGTTAGTTTTGTCAGATGAGATGAGAGATGGTCCTTTTGTCTAGTGTGTTGTTCCCAACACCATCGGCAGGGGTCACATCTCTATAGAGATCAGTGTTGGACACACAGAAACAAACACACACACACACACAGAAACAAACACAGGTTCCTCTATCTCTCACTTCCTCTTACCGTGTGTGTGTGTGTGTGTGTGTGTGTGTGACCGTGTTTAACTATTGAATAGTAAAGAATAGTAAACAAACATAAAGTTGACCAATTGGGGACATTTTGTTCGTCCCCCCGAGGTCAAATGTTATTTATAGGAGGTTTAGGGTTAAGGTTAGAATTATTGTTAGGGTTAGAATTATGTTAAGGGTTAGGGTTAGGAGCTAGGGTTAGGGGTTAGGAGCTAGGGTTAGTTTTAGGGTTAGGGTTAGGAGCTAGGGTTAGGGTTAAGGAAATGGTTAGGGTTAGGAGCTAGGTTTAGGGTTAAGGTTAGGTTTTTGGGTTCAGGTTAAGGTTAGGGTAAGAGTACGGGTTAGGGGTTAGGGAAAATAGGATTTTGAATGGGACTGAATTGTGTGTCCCCACAAGGTTAGCTTTACCAGACTGTGTGTATGTGTGTGTGTGTGTGTGTGTGTGTGTGTGTGTGTGTGTGTGTGTGTGTGTGTTCAACTGGAACATGCAGGTGTCCCTTTCCTTCTGACTGAAACAGGACTTACTGCTCTCACCCTACTGGTGGATTTGCCCCTGACTACTGATCTATGGTCAGTTTAACATTAACTCTGATGGTTGAGAATAGGACTGGGAGAGAGGGAGCTGATCCTAGATCTGTGCTTACAGGCAACTACCACCCAGTAATCTGACATGTTCACAATGGCCTTTGTATGCCATTTATTTAATAATCAATTGAACAATTAAAGAACAAGATAAAAAAATAAACATGAATAGAAGAACATGGTAGAGACAATAGTTCTGTATATGTACTCCCAGGGTCTGTATATGTACTCCCAGGGTCTGTATATGTACTCCCATGGTCTGTATGTGTACTCCCAGGGTCTGTATATGTACTCCCAGGTTCTGTATATGTACTCCCAGGGTCTGTATATGTACTCCCATGGTCTGTATGTGTACTCCCAGGGTCTGTATATGTACTCCCAGGTTCTGTATATGTACTCCCAGGTTCTGTATGTGTACTCCCAGGGTCTGTATATGTACTCCCAGGGTCTGTATGTGTACTCCCAGGTTCTGTATATGTACTCACAGGTTCTGTTTGTGTACTCCCAGGGTCTGTATATGTACTCCCAGGTTCTGTATATGTACTCCCAGGGTCTGTATATGTACTCCCAGGTTATGTATATGTACTCCCAGGGTCTGTATATGTACTCCCAGGTTCTGTATATGTACTCACAGGTTCTGTTTGTGTACTCCCAGGGTCTGTATATGTACTCCCAGGTTCTGTATATGTACTCTCAGGTTCTGTATATGTACTCCCAGGTTCTGTATATGTACTCCCAGGTTCTGTATATGTACTCCCATGGTCTGTATATGTACTCCCAGGGTCTGTATATGTACTCCCAGGGTCTGTATATGTACTCCCAGGGTCTGTATATGTACTCCCAGGTTCTGTATATGTACTCACAGGTTCTGTTTGTGTACTCCCAGGGTCTGTATATGTACTCCCAGGTTCTGTATATGTACTCTCAGGTTCTGTATATGTACTCCCAGGTTCTGTATATGTACTCCCAGGGTCTGTATATGTACTCCCAGGGTCTGTATATGTACTCCCAGGTTCTGTATATGTACTCCCAGGTGCTGTGTGTGTTTGGTGCTTGTATGGCATGACGGTGACAGACGAGTTCTTTGTGTGTTTGTATGCTATCTCTGTTCACCTCTGTGATATAAATAGTGTGTTGACTTCCTGGTGAGATGTGATGGTTTCTCTCTCTAACCAATACAGTCTTATCTATAGACATAGTGGACAGAACAGATACAATAACCAGGCGACTCAGAGATCCTCTCTAAAGTATTAGCATACAGAGACATACATTTCAGTCATTTAACAGACACTCTTATCCAGAGCAATTTACACAAACATTATGGGTCAAGCGCCTTGCTCAAGGGCATTTTCACCTAGGCGGCTCGGGGATTCGAACCAGCAGCCTCGTGGCTACTGGCCCAATACTCTTAACCACTAGGCTACCTGCCGCCCCAGTACAGTTGGTGAAGCCAGCAACGTTCGAGGTGGTATCTATTAGCATGATGTACATCCAGTACATAGAACAGGTATGATAAACCAGACACAGAGGTCTTATAACAGCAGACAAGGGCTGCATCTCAAATGGCACCCTATTCCCTATTTAGTGCACCACTTTTGACCAGGGTCCATAAGGCTCTGGTGGAAAGTAGTGCACTGTATAGAGAATAGTGCACCATTTGGGACACAATCAAAGAGTCATACAAGGACAGTAGGTGGAATCAGCCATGCTTGAGGTTGTTTCTATCTGCACTATGTACACATGAGAAACCACTCTCTTGGCTTCGCTTCTGTCACCTTAACAACAAACAGTATGTACAGGTCACGTTGACAGCTGCTGACAATGACAGTATTTCATCTCACAGGATAAGAAGGAAGTCCTTTGACACGGCCGTGGTTCAAAATGAGAAGTCACTCTTCCAGACAGTACACAGTTCCACCCTTTGAATTAATCCAGATAAAAGTCCAAATCAGTGTTTCCCCCAGCAGTCTTCTCAGGAACTCTTCTTGCAACAAAACAAATTATCCCTCATTATGACAAAGGTTAATTTCTAATTCCTTTTTTAGGTAGAAAGTCCTGATTCTCACTGCTGAAAGTGTCCAGGTTCCCAATGCTTAGTCAGATCCACTGAACCTGAACCAAAGTCTATTGATTGTACTATTTGCTGTAGGGGTTCCATCTCCCTCTGTGATGCAGTACTGTGATTGATCCACAGGGGGTGCTGTCCTGTCTCAGTCTTGGGGAGCCTGGTTGATCACCTTCTTCTTACGCACCGACACCAGGTCATAGAAGGGGTCCTTGGTGATGCTGGCTCTGTAACGTGAGATAACAGGATGCTAGGTAGTTAATGGTGTTGTGAGAGCGTGTGGAGCCTCTAAAAGCCCAACCTAGATAACATAGAGGAACGACAGTACGTCCCTGCCTAGGTCACTGCTCTACCGCTTAAATCAAATACTAAATAGTAGCTGGTAAGATGGAGACCACAGAAGTTCTTTTTAATGAGTGCATTTTGAAAGTGGCGAACTACCTTCACTAAAACCACTGCAAAGGTTTTGCCTGCAAACTTTGGTTTTGAATTGCGACGTTCTGGAACGTCTGCCTCCTGATTGGTCGGGAGAGTCACAGAAATTTTTCAAATGTTCTTATCGATGTATGCAGTGACATAGTTGCTCTCTGCCAAAAGAGTCCATCATTGAAGCCAGACCCTAGTCACTGTGTTGTCTATCTGTGTGTGTGTGTGTGTGTGTGTGTGTGTGTGTGTGTGTGTGTGTGTGTGTGTGTGTGTGTGTGTGTGTGTGTGTGTGTGCGCGTGTGCGCGTGCACGTGCGCGTGTGTGTGTGTGCGCGCCTGCGCGTGTGCGTGTGTGTGGTGGAACTGGGAGGAGCTATAGAAGGATGGGCTCATTGTAATGGCTGGAATGGAATAAATGGAACGGTATCAAACACATCAAAGCACATGGGAACCACACGTTGGACTCCGTTCCATAAATGCCATTCCAGCCAATACAATGAGCTCGTCCTCCTACAGCTCTTCCCGCCAGCCTCCACTGGTGTGTGTGTATTCTCCTGTAGCTCCTCCCACCAGTGTGTTCTTCCAGGCGTTGTACCTGATGCTCTTTATCCATGTGTCTCGTTCCTCAGCTGTAGCGGCACAGATCGTGTACGACTGGTGTTTCCCCTCCACCACTCTGCCGTCTGTCTCTGTCTTACACGCCTTGATCTTCTGACCCCTGCTGTTGGGGTTATACAGCTCCAGACAGTACTGAGGAACACAGAGAGACAGACAGGAGCAATCAAGTCAATCACACGGAAGGGTAAGTAAGGGTGAGTAGTGCTTTCTTACTGGTCTGCTCTCACTCGCTCTCTTTCACACACACAC
>NW_026600431.1:112500-117500 GCF_029448725.1 Salvelinus fontinalis | reverse complement strand
AGGTGTAAATCAGCTAATAACATCTCTGGATATCTGTGAAGGACGGAGCTCCCCAAGGAGCAACAGTATTTAAGAGGTACGTCAGCTAATAACATCTCTGGATATCTGTGAAGGACGGAGCTCCCCAAGGAGCAACAGTATTTAAGATGTACGTCAGCTAATAACATCTCTGGATATCTGTGAAGGACGGAGCTCCCCAAGGAGCAACAGTATTTAAGAGGTACGTCAGCTAATAACATCTCTGAATATCTGTGAAGGACGGAGCTCCCCAAGGAGCAACAGTATTTAAGAGGTACGTCAGCTAATAACATCTCTGGATATCTGTGAAGGACGGAGCTCCCCAAGGAGCAACAGTATTTAAGAGGTACATCAGCTACATGACATCATGACCATGTTTTTGGGTGTCTCACCTAGTTTGAGGAGCCATCCCTCCCTGTCGGGGTTGAAGAAGGTGTGAGTCAGGTCGTTCCCATCATCCTCTGGGATTTTAAAGGGCTCGTTCCTGATGCTGTCGTACAGTTTCTGAAGAGGGAGACAGCAGAGAAGCCAGCTGATGAGGTAAGGGCCATTTCCTGGTTTGACATACTGTATGTTTAGTTTTTATACAACTACAGCTTTCCACTGCTATCAAGGTAGAATTCAAACCAAGTATTGGCCGATCCCAATACTTCAGGGTCATGTGACCTATATGAAAACTGTGAATGGCCGGTGTGTCTCACCATACACATCTCATTGGTCAACCAACTACTACTTCCTGATCATGTGACCTATGTGGCCTCTCTGATTGGCTGCTGTCTCGCCATGAACATCTCATTGGTCAATGCACTACTACTTCCTGATGATGTGACCTATGTGGCCTCTCTGATTGGATGTTGTGTCTCACCGTGAGCAGCTCATTGGGCAGGTCCCCTCCGTTGTTGATGCCTCTGTTCATAGAGATGAATCTCTCTAGAGGGGTCTTGTCCTTCACGTTGGGGTTGTGGAGGCTGGTGTTCAACATGATGATGGCAAACGACAGGATGTAGCAGGTGTCTGAGGGAACACAGAGAAATGTAGACATTATACACAGTTTTAATTGTGATTTCAGGGAAATGAGAACACATACAGTACCTCTACACACACACACACACACACACACACACACACACACACACACACACACACACACACACACACACACACACACACACACACACACACACACACACACACACACACACACCTCTAGACTGAAAGATGTCTGTGTAGTCACAGTCACAGTAGCGCGTGGTTACACCACACACACACACCTGTAGACTGAAAGACTTCAGCGTTACAGTCACAGTAGCGTGTGGCGAAGGATTCCATCATGCGGTCAATCTTCTGAGCCTCGCCGGGCAGACGGAAACTCCACAGGAACTGCCTGAGACATACAAACAGACATTCAGACAGGGTGTTCAGACCAGTCAGGCTCACAGAGCTTCTGAGCCTCGCCGGGCAGACGGAAACTCCACAGGAACTGCCTGAGACATACAGACAGACATTCAGACAGGGCGTTCAGACCAGTCAGGCTCACAGAGCTTCTGAGTTCTGTCTTTAGTCTACAACTTCAGCCCAAGTCATCTACAGTTATTTGACCAAATGTGTTCTGTCATTTTAACATAGCTGAGAATTGAACTGTTAGTTGATGAACAGTCCGTCAACCTACCTCAGTGCCTGTACCAGGTTGAGGTCTGACAACTCATGGAGGTCCACAAAGGCTTTCAGTGTCTGGAGGTGGAGGTCTTCTCTGTAAAGACACAAGCAGACTGAGCAGACGGGGAGGCACTAACTACAAGACCTATCATCATATTATTATTGATATGACTTCACTGTCTCCCATCTCCTCGAAAATCTCCCCCTTTGTCCTCTCCCCTCAGCCATCGCCGCTTCACCATCATCACCATCACCACCATCATCACCACCATCATCATCATAATTACCACAACCACCATCATCATCATCATCATAACCATGTCCCTACTGTACCTCTCTCCCAGGTAGTCTCCAATAGCAGTCTTATTGAGCCCCTCCTCCTTGTAAAGGAACTCTGCTATTGGCTGGGGGTTCCTCTCCAGAAGCTTGTTCTCTACCAGGTAGTTGATACCCTAGAATGATGTAAAACAGACATCAATTAACCAATTAACCAATACATCAACCAGTCAGTTAACCAATCAATTAACCAGTATGTCCTGGGGCATCATCGGATGGGGCCACAGTGTCTCCTGACCACTCCTGTCTCCCCTCCTGTCCACTCCTGTCTCAGCCTCCAGTATTTATGCTGCAGTAGTTTATGTGTCGGGGGGCTAGGATCAGTCTGTTTAATCTGAATTATTTCTCCTGTCTTATCCGGTGTCCTGTGTGAATTTAAGTATGCTCTCTCTATTTCTGTCTTTCTCTCTTTCTTTCTTTCTCTCTCTCGGAGGACCTGAGCCCTAGGACCATGCCTCAGGACTACCTGGCATGATGACTCTTTGCTCTCCCCAGTCCACCTGGCCGTGCTGCTGCTCCAGTTTCAACTGTTCTGCCTGCGGCTATGGAACCCTGACCTGTTCACCAGACGTGCTACCTGTCCCAGACCTGCTGTTTTCAACTCTCTAGAGACAGCAGGAGCGGTAGAGATACTCTTAATGATCAGCTATGAAAAGCCAACTGACATTTACTCCTGAGGTGCTGACCTGTTGCACCCTCGACAACTACTGTGATTATTATTATTTGACCATGCTGGTCATTTATGAATATTTGAACATCTTGGCCATGTTCTGTTATAATCTCCACCCGGCACAGCCAGAAGAGGACTGGCCACCCCTCATAGCCTGGTTCCTCTCTAGGTTTCTTCCTAGGTTTTGGCATTTCTAGGGAGTTTTTCCAATCCACCGTGCTTCTACACCTGCATTGCTTGCGGTTTTAGGCTGGGTTTCTGTACAGCACTTTGAGATATCAGCTGATGTAAGAAAGGCTATAAAAATAAATTTGATTTGATTTAGACAATCAGTCAGTCAGATACTATAAAACCCTTTAAATGTAACCCATTTATATAATTTTTGCAGTGATAAGAGTGAGTAACACACACACATCCGATCTGTGATTGGTTGTTAAATGCTGTTGTTAGTCTTGTTTCAGAATGATCTCATAGATTCCACCTGTTTGACTAGACTTCCTAAAAGCTTGAGACGGAATTAGGGCACCGTTGAAAAAAAAATCACTATTCCTTAAAACTCAATATCTCTTCCCCTTTCTCATCAGCACTGTAACTGAGGGGAAAAGTTACATTCTGTTTCAATAGTCAGCTGTTGTAAATAGCTTTAGCCATTAGAGCAGTGGTCACCAACCCTAGTCTTGGTGATCTACTGGTTGTAAATAGCTTTAGCCACTAGAGCAGTGGTCACCAACCCTAGTCTTGGTGATCTACTGGTTGTAAATAGCTTTAGCCACTAGAGCAGTGGTCACCAACCCTAGTCCTGGTGATCTACTGGTTGTAAATAGCTTTAGCCACTAGAGCAGTGGTCACCAACCCTAGTCTTGGTGATCTAATGGTTGTAAATAGCCTTAGCCATTAGAGCAGTGGTCACCAACCCTAGTCTTGGTGATCTACTGGTTGTAAATAGCTTTAGCCACTAGAGCAGTGGTCACCAACCCTAGTCTTGGTGATCTACTGGTTGTAAATAGCTTTAGCCACTAGAGCAGTGGTCACCAACCCTAGTCCTGGTGATCTACTGGTTGTAAATAGCTTTAGCCATTAGAGCAGTGGTCACCAACCCTAGTCTTGGTGATCTACTGGTTGTAAATAGCTTTAACCACTAGAGCAGTGGTCACCAACCCTAGTCTTGGTGATCTACTGGTTGTAAATAGCTTTAGCCATTAGAGCAGTGGTCACCAACCCTAGTCCTGGTGATCTACTGGTTGTAAATAGCTTTAACCACTAGAGCAGTGGTCACCAACCCTAGTCTTGGTGATCTACTGGTTGTAAATAGCTTTAACCACTAGAGCAGTGGTCACCAACCCTAGTCTTGGTGATCTACTGGTTGTAAATAGCTTTAGCCACTAGAGCAGTGGTCACCAACCCTAGTCTGGTGATCTACTGGTTATAAATAGCTTTAGCCACTAGAGCAGTGGTCACCAACCCTAGTCTTGGTGATCTACTGGTTGTAAATAGCTTTAGCCATTAGAGCAGTGGTCACCAACCCTAGTCTTGGTGATCTACTGGTTATAAATAGCTTTAGCCATTAGAGCAGTGGTCACCAACCCTAGTCTTGGTGATCTACTGGTTGTAAATAGCTTTAGCCACTAGAGCAGTGGTCACCAACCCTAGTCTTGGTGATCTACTGGTTGTACATAGATTTAACCACTAGAGCAGTGGTCACCAACCCTAGTCTTGGTGATCTTCTGGTTGTAAATAGCTTTAGCCACTAGAGCAGTGGTCACCAACCCTAGTCTTGGTGATCTACTGGTTGTAAATAGCTTTAGCCACTAGAGCAGTGGTCACCAACCCTAGTCCTGGTGATCTACTGGTTGTAAATAGCTTTAGCCACTAGAGCAGTGGTCACCAACCCTAGTCTTGGTGATCTACTGGTTGTAAATAGCTTTAACCACTAGAGCAGTGGTCACCAACCCTAGTCTTGGTGATCTACTGGTTGTAAATAGCTTTAGCCACTAGAGCAGTGGTCACCAACCCTAGTCTTGGTGATCTACTGGTTGTAAATAGCTTTAGCCACTAGAGCAGTGGTCACCAACCCTAGTCTTGGTGATCTACTGGTTGTAAATAGCTTTAGCCACTAGAGCAGTGGTCACCAACCCTAGTCTTGGTGATCTACTGGTTGTAAATAGCCTTAGCCACTAGAGCAGTGGTCACCAACCCTAGTCCTGGTGATCTAATGGTTGTAAATAGCTTTAGCCACTAGAGCAGTGGTCACCAACCCTAGTCCTGGTGATCTACTGGTTGTAAATAGCTTTAGCCACTAGAGCAGTGGTCACCAACCCTA
>NW_026600431.1:62500-107500 GCF_029448725.1 Salvelinus fontinalis | reverse complement strand
GGTGAGCAGGCTATGAATAGGGGGTGAATAGGGAATGCACAAGCCTAATGGTTAAAAAGAGGAACAGTCATAATGGTTTAGGATAAAAGATTAAAGGCCACTCACTTCTCCTCTGTAGACTCAAAGTCTTGAACTTCTGCCATGACTTTGTCAATCTCCATCTTTAGCTTCTGGAAAAGGATGTTCAGACAAGGGTGATTCATAGACCATAGATCTGTGTGTGTGTGTGTGTGTGTGTATGTGTGTGTATGTGTGTATGTGTGTGTGTGTGTGCGTGCGTGCGTGCGTGTGTGTGTGTGTGTGTGTGTGTATGTGTGTGTGTGTTTACCTGGATGTCCTCTAGCAGGTCTCTCTTATGCATCTTCATGCTCTCGATCTCCAACCTCTCGTCTGCAGTGAAATCTGAAGACACTGTAGTGGAGACACGACAACAGGAGGGTTATTATCTGAAGACAATGTAGTGGAGACACGACAACAGGAGGGTTATTATCTGAAGACACTGTAGTGGAGACACGACAACAGGAGGGTTATTATCTGAAGACAATGTAGTGGAGACACGACAACAGGAGGGTTATTATCTGAAGACAATGTAGTGGAGACACGACAACAGGAGGGTTATTATCTGAAGACAATGTAGTGGAGACACGACAACAGGAGGGTTATTATCTGAAGACACTGTAGTGGAGACACGACAACAGGAGGGTTATTATCTGAAGACACTGTAGTGGAGACACGACAACAGGAGGGTTATTATCTGAAGACACTGTAGTGGAGACACGACAACAGGAGGGTTATTATCTGAAGACACTGTAGTGGAGACACGACAACAGGAGGGTTATTATCTGAAGACAATGTAGTGGAGACACGACAACAGGAGGGTTATTATCTGAAGACAATGTAGTGGAGACACGACAACAGGAGGGTTATTATCTGAAGACACTGTAGTGGAGACTCAACAACAGGAGGGTTATTATCTGAAGACAGGCGAGAAGAGAAGGAGATCGAGGAAGAGGAGGGGAGAAGAGAAGGAGATGGAGGAAGAGAAGGAGAGAAGAGATGGAGGAAGAGGAGAAGAAGAATATGAGGAGGATGATGACCAAAAAAGAGGAGTAAAATGGAGGAGGAAGAGGAGGAGGAAGAGAAAGAAGCGTCCATTCAAAAGCACCAGAAGTCCACAACATCTCATCAGATGGCCTACAGTTAAAAACAAATCCCTGTTACGTACATCTGCAAGATAATCTTAACCAAATGAAAAGCACATTACAGGCAAACCACTGAACCGGCCACAGGAGAGATTTAGCATCAAATGAACAGGAAGAAGGCCAGAATATGACTAGTATCGTTCATAGGAACGATACCAGTCATCACCACAAGCCGTTCAGATACACCACACAGGCATCTCATCACATTGTGTTTCCACTCTCTCTTTCACAACCCTTCATCCCACAGCTGTCTGTCTCTACTCCTACCTGATGAGCTCTCGGCTACTAACTTTGTGCGTGGTATGCAAATGCATGCGCTACTGTGTTAATGTAATAGTGAATGTGGTATTGCCCAGTTTAGTTATAGTAGGCTAGATATTTATACACACGATGTTCCGGTGTTTTCTATATGTTGGTGAAGCTGTGAAAGTAATGCATTAGGAGGAATATAAAATAAGTCTAACCAAACTTTTGTAAGTCTAACCAAACCCACGTTGTTTATATTCATCCAAGCATGTCAACCATGAGCCAGAGTATTTTTGTGGGGGGGGGATGTAACCGTGTGTGTGTGTGTGTGTGTGTGTGTGTGTGTGTGTGTGTGTGTGTGTGTGTGTGTGTGTGTGTGTGTGTGTGTGTGTGTGTGTGTGTGTGTGTGTGTGTGTGTGTGTGTGTGTGTGTGTGTGTGTGTGTGTGTGTGTGTGTGTGTGTGTGTGAGAGAGAGAAGGGTGTTGGCCCTAACTTAAGAGGTTAAAGAAGAATATCAACAAGCAGCAGTTTTGGTTAGTTAGTGTTAGATATGGGCTATTATACTGCTGTTAAACAGCTAACCACTAGTTCTCTGTTCTACACCCTTCCTACAGCCTGTAATATGACTCGAAACACACACACTGACATGACCAAAATGATATTTAGCTTCAAAATAATCTGTGTAACTCCATGAAATTAAGTTTTTGGATGACATATTTACGTTATATTTTACAAAGCATTTTAACAAGAAATGCAATTTAGCTACATAATAGCCGTTTTGTATCTCAAGGAAATGAAGTTTGGAGATGCCATATTTATGTAATGATTTCAAATGTCGCCTATCCTAACACATAATAAAACAAGCCGGGTCCCAGACATGTCTGTGCTTTGGCCAACTCACGGCTATAGCATGGCAATGAGTGACAAGGACTTGGTATGATAGCACAGACAGACTGTCGCTCAGGCTACAATAAATCCTCCATCCTTTTAGGTGTCATGGCAATGAGCATGAAGTAGTCCTTCATTCATAAAGGTGTCACCATTCCCCTTTCTGTCATGGTCATTTCACAGTGTTTCGAAACAGGAGGGATGTCAGTGGAAAGGAAGGATATGAAATAGTTCCTCTTGCAAGACCATGAAAACGTACACTAATTTGTAGAAAATATGTTACAATAATGTTATAAACAGGTAGGGTAATTCAAGATAATAATGTCTACCACTATGATTACCTTTGGTAGCAATGCTTCTATTCACAGGTGAGAATAACATTTTAGACCCTGAATTGAAATGCAATAACAACTTAAAAAGTGAATTTACCCATTTGGCAATCGGTCATTGGCACACAGGAGAAACGGTCAAAATCGGTAGCCTACGGACCCTATAGACTACAGGTATTTAAACATGACAGAGTAACAAACCGGTGTCGTCCATGCAAACTCCACAGCTCGATAATGTAAAGTGACAGTCAAGATTATCTTGTTGCAACACACCCCCCTCTCTCTCCCGTCACATTATAGGCTCGAGGCTGAAGATCAACGTTGTCAGAACAGAAGTGGACGTTTCCGCAATGATGTAGCAACTGCCTCAATGTAGATTTATGTTACAGTTTACTGTAAAGGAGTGTTTTACTTGAAAACTGAACCATTTTTATAATCAAACAAAATGACGAGTAGGCTATTGTATTGTGTGTAATGTATAAATAGACTTTCACAAAGTGGTTATCGACATGTTGACCAGAATTAACCAATAACAGACCGAGGGGATAAAAACTTTCCTCCTGGATAAATTGCACCAAATCGCCCTCTAGTGTTTTTAAATGAACCTTACAGTTCAGTCAACAGGCCCAAAAGTTATTTATAGATGAGCAACTTATTGTCATTGAAAGAGTCAGTGATGATGATGATGACGATGATGATGATGATTATTATGCATTTGAAAGTGTATGATGTATATTTCAAACATATCTTACATTTCAATGTGTGATGGCAGGCTATGTTTACTGTGTGTGTGTGTGTGGGGGGGGGGGGGGGGGTCTGTGTATGTGTATGTGTGTTTGTGCATGCTGCAACAGTGAAAGAGAGAGAGAGAGAAAGAGAGACAGAGCGAGAGAGAATGAGAGACAGAGCGAGAGAGAGAGAGACAGAGATAGGAAGAGAGAGAGAGAGAGAGGGGAAGAGAGAGAGAGAGAGAGGAAGAGAGGAAGAGAAAGCGAGAGATCACTCAGTAATCGAGAGAGAGATAGAGGTGAGTGCTGTAGCAACTTCCTGCTGTTGCATGAGGCGTTGAATTGCAGTTATTTTCTCTCTGTCTGAAACTCTCACAGACTGTTACACAGAGAGAAGCGGGAGCTGACTCAGGCTAAGCAGGATGCAGGCTATCAAATGTGTTGTTGTGGGAGATGGGTAAGTGTTTTTCATTTTCATTTATCACATGATATCTTAGTGCTCTGATTTAGTCATTGGTTCAATGAGCGATCGAACCCTAAATGAGTTGTATTGGCCTCTCAGTATATGAAGCCAAGAGTGGAAGTGTGTTGATGTCTTCACTTTCTCTGTTCTGGGTGACTTCAAGTTCTTCTCTTTCTGTTCTCTTTTTACATCTATAGAAATACACGTACAGATCAGTTCATTCACAAATCATGTAACAGATTATGAACCTGAGTCTGTTGAGAGACCCAGAGGTTTGTTGATACTACTAATCAGGTGTATCCGAAGATAAAGAGTTAAAATAGCTTCCACAGTTAGTGCAGTTCCCTACTACTCATTACTTAGTTCATCATTAGTTAACACACAACTATCTTTCATACAGCTTCAATGAATCTGAAGCCCAAAGCCAACTTCAATGGAGTGGCACGGCAGAATAGAGCACTATGTAACATGGGACAGTCTTGGCTGTGGATAGGAGAAACCAACACAGTCATAGCAGCTGTATAGTACACGCCAGGACATGCATTTCAAATGCTGGCATGTAAGAGGATCACTGGGACAGTGTCCCAAATGGCACCCAATTCCCTATGTAGTGCACTACTTTTCACCAGAGCCCCTGGGCCTTGTTCAACAGTAAGGCACTATATAAAGAATAGAATGCCATTTGGGACACATAACATGTGTAGTTCAGAGCAGCTGAAACTAGGTAAATACACACATCATGAAGGAGTGATTTGATTGGCTCAGAATAGGATAGAATAGAATAGTGGCTGGTAAATCTCTCTCTGTTATTGATGGTCATAACACATGGACCAGTCGTCCTATCTATACTGCATATAGCTTCATTTCAGGTCACTTGTCTGACATGTTCAAGGTTGTGTTTTGCAACTCAAAGGTGTGTCGTGTCACGCTCAGTTTGTTCGATGGCTCAGTGACAAAAGTCAGGATTTTCATCTACAGTATGTATGGAGGCCCCCATTTCTGTTCTCATTCACATTGTCTGTGAATTCATGGAACTGTGAGGTATGTTAAAACACTGGACCCCAAGGTGTCCTAACAGACCTGGTTTACTAGGACACTGAGAGATGATGAGGTAAAGGTCCTATTGTTAGAAGAGGACTGTGTCCTATCAGACCTGGTTTACTAGGACACTGAGAGATGATGAGGTAGAGGTCCTATTGTTAGGAGAGGAGAGTGTCCTATCAGACCTGGTTTACTAGGATACTGAGAGATGATGAGGTAAAGGTCCTATTGTTAGAAGAGGGGTGTGTCCTATCAGACCTGGTTTACTAGGACACTGAGAGATGATGAGGTAGAGGTCCTATTGTTAGGAGAGGAGAGTGTCCTATCAGACCTGGTTTACTAGGACACTGAGAGATGATGAGGTAGAGGTCCTATTGTTAGGAGAGGACTGTGTCCTATCAGACCTGGTTTACTAGGACACTGAGAGATGATGAGGTAGAGGTCCTATTGTTAGGAGAGGACTGTGTCCTATCAGACCTGGTTTACTAGGACACTGAGAGATGATGAGGTAGAGGTCCTATTGTTAGGAGAGGACTGTGTCCTATCAGACCTGGTTTACTAGGACACTGAGAGATGATGAGGTAGAGGTCCTATTGTTAGGAGAGGAGTGTGTCCTATCAGACCTGGTTTACTAGGACTGAGAGCTGATGAGGTAGAGGTCCTATTGTTAGGAGAAGAGTGTGTCCTATCAGACCTGGTTTACTAGGACACTGAGAGATGATGAGGTAGAGGTCCTGTTGTTAGGAGAGGAGGGTGTCCTATCAGACCTTGTTTACTAGGACACTGAGAGATGATGAGGTAGAGGTCCTATTGTTAGGAGAGGGGTGTGTCCAATCAGACCTGGTTTACTAGGACACTGAGAGATGATGAGGTAGAGGTCCTATTGTTAGGAGAGGAGAGTGTCCTATCAGACCTGGTTTACTAGGATACTGAGAGATGATGAGGTAGAGGTCCTATTGTTAGGAGAGGGTAACATGGCCTTACAGAGAGGGGAGTGTTATTGTTGTCATATTCATTGTGTCATGAAGTACATCAGTTATACAAAGATGAGGGGACATCATTGTCCAGACAGTTATTGTCTGTGTACCAAATTACACCCTATTCCCAATGGGGCGCTGGTCAAAAGTAGTGCACTAAGTAGGGAATAGGTTGCCATTTGGGACGTGGAGAGTGTAAACAACCTGTTTTCAGTGTACACAGAGAGAGAGAGAGAGAGAGAGAGAGAGAGAGAGAGAGAGAGAGATGGGGGATGAGAGAGAGTGAAAGAGAGAGAGAAAGAGAGAGAGAAAGAGAGCGCACCATTACCAGACATCTAGTTAGATAGTCAGAAAAACAGAATGAAAGTGAGATAAATACCAAAAAGGATCTATTTCCTGTTTTTCAGTGCTGACTGACAGTTTTAATCAGGGCTTGTGTTCGCAAAGTGTCTCAGAGTAGGAGTGCTGATCTAGAATCTGTTTAGGCTTAGAGATCACAAAGAACGAGACATGGGGGACCTGATCCTAGATCAGCACACCTCGTCTGAGATGCTGTGTGAATACAGGCCCGGTTCCCATTGGCACATTTTGTCAGCATCATTTTCACAAGCCCCCTGCTTGTAACATTAGCTCTACATGTTTCAGTATTGTATGTGTATCACGCTTAGAAGTTTTATAATATGCCAATAGTATGCAGACATTTGCCCCACAGCCTCTGTCTCTTAAACAAGTGTTTTTGGTGAAGGAGGAAGGAGGTTATGGTAAAACCCAGACAGACTCATCACTCTCTAAAACACAAGCTGGCTTCCTGTAAACCATGTGACCTACTCTGGTTGCCGTGGTTATGAGCCCTTGTCAACCTCTGTGACCTCTGTGAGTAGCACGCTGGATATGAGTGTTTGTAAAAATGACACAAATGGAAATATTGAATACGAAACAGACTGAAAAATGACAGAGTATTTGTGTTAGTTTATTTTCTCATGTTTAATGTGATGAAGAAGCAGGTTGTTTTCAATGAGGAAGAAGATAGACAGAGAGATAGAGACCTGTAGTCATCATACTAGAAGGTTATGCTACGTCTTCTTCAACAACGGTTCAGTGGAAAAACAAGATGTCCGCCGATGAGAAAGATGATAGACTTGGCTTAAGTTGGCTATATGAGGTTCACGTATTACTCAACACACTGATGTAGTTCTAACCCAAGTCATGATGTTGATGAAGTTGACACATGACAGAACACATTGGGGAAATGGAATGTGATTGGTTGATTCCCCGTGAAATATGCTTACTTGTTGTTTATGGCCAAACCCAGCTTCCTTTGTTCAGAGTGGAGTCGTTTGATTGAGCTGTTGGATATGGAACAGAGCCTTGAAAATGCTTTAATGTTTTCATTGTCTATTTCATGTGTTTAAACGGTGTAGGGAACCCACTGGGCACAGACGTCATTTCAACGTCTAGTTTGGATTTACATTTGGTTGATTTGTCAACTAACGTGAACTCAACATGAAATCAACAACAATCTCATCAGGTCATTGGATTTAGGTTCAAAGTTGACGACTTGTTGCAAATTCAATCAGTTTTGTACATTGATTCAATGTCATCACGTCTTTTTTTCCTGAACTGACACGAAAACAACGTTGATTCAACCAGTGTTTTCACAGTGGGACGTTGCATTTCCCCACTAATGGTTAAGGTTATAGCTGTTTAAATGACCACTGTGTCCTATTGAAAACGTTGATGTGTATTGTTCCTGTGTGTTTCAGAGCTGTTTAAATGACCACTGTGTCCTATTGAAAACGTTGATGTGTATTGTCCCTGTGTGTTTCAGAGCTGTTTAAATGACCACTGAATCCTATTGAAAACGTTGATGTGTATTGTTCCTGTGTGTTTCAGAGCTGTTTAAATGACCACTGTGTCCTATTGAAAACGTTGATGTGTATTGTCTCTGTGTGTTTCAGAGCTGTTTAAATGACCACTGAGTCCTATTGAAAACGTTGATGTGTATTGTCCCTGTGTGTTTCAGAGCTGTTTAAATGACCACTGAGTCCTATTGAAAACGTTGATGTGTATTGTCCCTGTGTGTTTCAGAGCTGTGGGGAAAACATGTCTTCTCATCAGCTACACAACCAACGCTTTCCCTGGAGAATACATCCCTACCGTGTGAGTACACACACACACACACACACACACACACACACACACACACACACACACACACACACACACACACACACACACACACACACACACACACACACACACACACACACACACTTGATATGTACAGTGCACTAGAAAGGCGTGTGTTTTCTCTCCCTCAGCTTTGATAACTACTCAGCCAATGTGATGGTGGACAGTAAGCCAGTCAACCTGGGTCTCTGGGATACAGCAGGACAGGAGGACTATGACAGACTGAGACCACTGTCCTACCCACAGACGGTACACACACACACACACACACACACACACACATGGATTTATATATAATACACACACACACATACACAAACCTAATTGAGTCTGGTGTCCTGTGTTAATGCATAGAGCTTGATCTCTCTCTCTCTCTCTCTCTCTCTCTCTCTCTCTCTCTCTCTCTCTCTCTCTCTCTCTCTCTCTCTCTCTCTCTCTCTCTCAGGACGTGTTCCTCATCTGTTTCTCTCTGGTAAGCCCAGCCTCCTACGAGAACGTCAGAGCCAAGGTGATCCTCTCTAGATTCTACCTGTATCTCTCACATTCACGGTTGGCGTTGTGAAATTCAATCATTCATTCATTGAAATTTCCCAATTATTTTCTGTGATGCCTTTTCAACATGTTAATTGGTCATTTGATATTCAGCCTGCAGAATTGACTGAACCGAAGTTGAGTTAAGTCCCATAATTCATAAAGCTGTATTGAGGTGAATTGAATTGAGCCCTAATGGAAATGTCAGTTATTATTCAAAGAGCATGTCCTACTATTGACCACTAGATGGCGGTGTGTCCCCACACTGTCAGAGGGACTGTTTGCTCCTACTGTGTCGATCCTCTCTCCTCTGTCTAGTCCAATGAAAGCACTTTGGATATTTTTAAACATATTTTCATTATTATTTTCAAGATCTTTTCATTGTTTCTACATAGTCTATTCAGCGTTGAGACAGAACAGTGTGGGTGTGAAATGCAACATCCGTCATCACTTGGGAACAAGGACCTTGACTTTTTTATTTGAGATATTTTTTCTTCTTTTATTGGTTTCCACATATTAAACCTAGAATCCTTAGTTGCTACATCCTTTTTTTGGCTTATAAATTACTAATATTTAGCTATTGATTGTTGAAGAATATACCTTATGAATGCCTCATGAGCTTAGATTAACTGTCGTACCCCATCAGAACCCAAAATATAAGCTTGTTTTACTCAAATGTAAACTAATACTGTATAGCCTCAAAACATGTTTAAAATGATACATTTGATATCATGGATGGTCAGTCCTTGCATCCTTAGCTCTGTCTATGAATTTGAGAATAGTTACATTTCTCCGGCCCCTTACCGTAGTTTTTTAGCAAAACAGGGGCGTTTTTTTATCGTTTCGATTAAGGATTGTAGCTTTAATGATGCAACATAACAAAACTATTTCCTTCTTCAGGTGGAGAGAGGGTGGGGGTGTGACATAAAGTCTCAAATAGGACTTCTTTCATGCTGCAATAAGCCATGAACACATTGATAGTAAGCCTCCATAGTGAGGGAGCCCACCCGTCCCCCCCCCCCGTCCCCCCGTGCCAACGCTCCGTCTCCCAACCAGACGATGAAGGTGTTAAATATCTATTAGATGTCAGGTGCATTGGGTCAGGGCCGGAGCAGAGGGCCACACGGGGATGGGTCCCCCGGGAGAGGTTCAGGCAGCCCCGCCACACAAGGCCAATTTTCAGATATTAATTATAATATTAAACAATAGTTGTTTATTTATTTTAACACATGAGTTCTGTAGTCTTCAAATACAAAGACATTAACACATAATCATGTCATATGACAGCAATGTTTGAAATGGTCTCTGAAGTGAGGCCTCTCCTCCCCCTCCCCAGAGACCCACTCCCAGGCCGCTCCAGCCCCTCCCCAGAGACCCACTCCCAGGACGCTCCAGCCCCTCCCCAGAGACCCACTCCCAGGCCGCTCCACCCCCTCCCCAGAGATCCACTCCCAGGCCGCTCCACCCCGTCCCCAGAGACGCACTCCCAGGCCGCTCCACCCACTCCCCAGAGACGCACTCCCAGGCCACTCCACCCCCTCCCCAGAGACGCACTCCCAGGCCGCTCCATCCCCTCCCCAGAGACGCACTCCCAGGCCGCTCCATCCCCTCCCCAGAGACCCACTCCCAGGCCGCTCCACCCCCTCCCCAGTGACGCACTCCCAGGCCGCTCCACCCCCTCCCCAGAGACGCACTCCCAGGCCGCTGCACCCCCTCCCCAGAGACCCACTCCCAGGCCACTCCACCCCCTCCCCAGAGACCCACTCCCAGGCCGCTCCACCCCCTCCCCAGAGACGCACTCCCAGGCCGCTCCACCCTCTCCCCAGAGACCCCCGCCCAGGCCGCTCCACCCCCTCCCCAGAGACGCGCTCCCAGGCCGCTCCATCCCCTCACCGGAGACGCACTCCCAGGCCGCTCCACCCCCTCCTCAGAGACGCACTCCCAGGCCGCTCCACCCCCTCACGAGAGACCAACTCCCAGGCCGCTCCACCCCCTCACCGGAGACCCACTCCCAGGCCGCTCCATCCCCTCCCCAGAGACCCACTCCCAGGCCGCTCCACCCCCTCCCCAGTGACGCACTCCCAGGCCGCTCCACCCCCTCCCCAGAGACGCACTCCCAGGCCGCTGCACCCCCTCCCCAGAGACCCACTCCCAGGCCACTCCACCCCCTCCCCAGAGACCCACTCCCAGGCCGCTCCACCCCCTCCCCAGAGACGCACTCCCAGGCCGCTCCATCCCCTCACCGGAGACGCACTCCCAGGCCGCTCCACCCCCTCCTCAGAGACGCACTCCCAGGCCGCTCCACCCCCTCCCCAGAGACGCACTCCCAGGCCGCTCCACCCCCTCCCCAGAGACCCACTCCCAGGCCGCGCCACTCCCTCCCCAGAGACCCACTCCCAGGTCGCTCCACCCCCTACCCAGAGACCTAATCCCAGGCTACTCCACCCCCGCCCCAGAGACCTAATCCCAGGCTGCTCCACCCCCTCCCAGAGACCAACTCACAGGCTGCTCCACCCCTCCCCAGAGACCCAATCCCAGTGTGTCCTCCCCTCCAGTTCCTGACCCAGATGTTAATAAATATATGTTTGTTGTCAGATGAACCAGGTCAGGTGAACCAGGTTAGGGTCAGAGCAGAGAACCATAGAAGCAAGGGTCCCATGGAAAAGGGTCGTGCAGTCCCGCACAGGGCTAGGGAGTAACTGATTTAATGTAATCTGATTACAAAAAAAACTGTAACTGTAATCAGTTAAGTTACCAGCAAAAATATTGCAATCAGATTACAAATACTTTTGAAAAACAAGATAATTACTACTTGGATTACTTGAAATTCATAAAGGATGTTTGTGACATAATAATTGCTGAAACCTTTCTGTTTTCTCCATGACATTCAAATCAGCATTAGAAAACATTGAAGTTTGTTCCAGCTGAGTGAGTCTGACCAGTCAGAGATCACTATGATGACACCAAACGTGTGAAAGTAATCAGATTACGTTACTGAGTTTTGAGTATTCCAAAAGTTACGCTACTGATGACAGTTTTGGACAGGTAACTAGTAACTGTAATGGATTACATTTAGAAAGTAACCTACCAATCCATGTCCTGCCCCTCAAAACAAATGCCCCTCACAATGTCTGTCTGATTTAAGGGAAGTATAAATAAATCACTGGTAATATGAGACAAAGACATCAGAACACATTTATTTAATGTAACAACGGAGGTGTAGCAACACCTGGGTCTATGTTACCAATCAACAATGATGTTTCCTCCCAAAGGACATACTGGTTCAGTCTAAGTATAACAGACAGGCCTCCCAAGTAGTGTAAAGAGGTCTGTTTCTTGACTGTGTCCATCTCGCTACTAATAACCTAAATGAAAGCTAGACAGTTATGGAGCATCGAAAATTCCTAAAACGATGGATAGAGGACTATTTTTTCCAAATGTTGACAGTGATGAAATGTTACCGATTTTCAGCGTGGCCCTCCCTCTAGCCCTCATGGAGGAGCGATTAAGACCCCCGGGTCAAAATGAGTTTGACAGCTCTGATGTAGTGTGTGATGGAACACACTACATCAGATCAGACATCAGTTGTTCCAGTAAGAGGAACCATCTGACTAGCACGGTAACACATGCAACAACATCACACTTTGTTGTGCATAACCTTGTCAAGGCTGGAGTTAAGGTGAAGAGAACCTCTAGGGGGCAGAGTTCCCTAGTCATCCCCAAACATCTGACAGAGTATGGACTATACGTAACCGGTATGGTTTGATCATGGGACACGACTAGAACCTGGGCAGTAAAGTGGCTGGTCCCCCTGGCAGCGGTCACAGGTGGAGTCCATGTCAGGGTGCATGTAGATAGTCTATACTTGGTCTAGTGCATATGCATAGTTTTAATTGATTGAGACTATGTGTCGCACAAATAGAGTAGAAGTGATGTCTCAATGACACACACATTCACATTCTCACACACATTCTATTGAGTAGAATCCAAAGTACAGTCTTTTAGTCCCTTCTTATCTGAAGAGACTCTTCAGAACACTCCATTTGGATCTGGCTTTTAAGACATATCTAGTCTTGTTTGTAAGGATTGTTTTCAATAGCTAGCCCACACTAAACAATCCACTAATATTAATATTTTGCCCCTTCACTCTCTTCTCCATCCAATGCCCAAAGTATTTTTGCGTTTTCTGTTTCTCCTTGCTGTTTTACTTCTGTCACCATGGCGACCGGGTCCCTATACCGCAAATGTTGTTCTATACCGATACTAGATTATCACAGAGTGTTGCTATGGGTCACAACATGATGGAATGATGCTTTCCCCTTTGTGTTGAGTTTCTATCCGTATGCTCAAGTGTGTTTGTTTGTGTGTGTACCGACACACAGTATATTTATCATAGGACACAGTGTACCCACAAACAGTATATTGATCATAGGACACAGTGTATCAACATACAGTATATTTATCATAGGACACAGTGTACCCACAAACAGTATATTTATCATAGGACACAGTGTATCAACATACAGTATATTTATCATAGGACACAGTGTACCCACATACAGTATATTTATCATAGGACACAGTGTACCAACATACAGTATATTTATCATAGGACACAGTGTACCCACATACAGTATATTTATCATAGGACACAGTGTACCAACATACAGTATATTTATCATAGGACACAGTGTACCAACATACAGTATATTTATCATAGGACACAGTGTACCCACATACAGTATATTTATCATAGGACACAGTGTACCAACATACAGTATATGTATCATAGGACACAGTGTACCCACATACAGTATATTTATCATAGGACACAGTGTACCAACATACAGTATATTTATCATAGGACACAGTGTACCAAACACAAGCACACAATGGTTCCACACGGGACGAGACCCATAATCATCTGCGCAATACACGCGAGACGAAAGCCAAAACAACAGAGCACAGGTCTCACACGGCCATGGGAACAATAATCGACAGGACAATGGTGAACAAAGGGCACACTTATACAATTACTAATCAAATGGAATACCGGCCAGGTGTGTGTAATGACAGTTCTGGAGGGATACGTGACAGTCTCTCTCTCTCTCTCTCTCTCTCTCTCTCTCTCTCTCTCTCTCTCTCTCTCTCTCTCTCTGTGTATCCAGAGGTGAGGATGACTGGTGGCTAAGAGTAGATAATAAAATAGTTCTTCATCCATTTCTCTCTCTCCTCCTCCACCCCCCTTATCTCTCTCTTTCTTTAGTGGTACCCAGAGGTGCGTCACCACTGCCCGTCAACCCCAATCATCCTCGTGGGTACTAAGCTGGATCTGAGGGACGAGAAGGAGACCATCGAGAAGCTCAAAGAGAAGAAACTGGCCTCCATCACCTACCCACAAGGCCTAGCGCTGGCCAAGGACGTTGGTAGGTCATTGCATATAATAATCCATTGCTTTTTATGATGATGGAATTGAATTTTGTAAAGTACTCTAAAGTACTTTGTGTTAACAGCTGACGTAAATAGGGTTTTATAAAATACAGTACATTTGATTGATTGACATTTTGTTTTCCAAGTGTTCTATGACTAGTATTAAATGAGAGGAGCTGAACCAATTTATTCAGACAGCATCTCCTCAGATTGATATCTGAGATGAATGTTTACATGAATGGAGAATGAAGTTCCTATCTGGGTTGTCTGCATGTACACAGTTCTCTCTCTCCCTCTCTCCATGGGAAACATATGTTTATATTGCCAAAGCATGGGAAGTAGATAATAAACAAAAGTAAAACAAACAACAAAAATGAACAGTTAACATTACACTCACAGAAGTTCCAAAATAATAAGGACATTTCAAATGTCATATTATGTCGATATACAGTGTTGTAACGATGTGCAAATAGTTAAAGTACAAAAGGGAAAATAAGTAAACATAGATATGGGTTGTATTTACAATGGTGTTTGTTCTTCACTGGTTGCCCTTTTCTTGTGGCAACAGGTCACAAATATTGCTGCTGTGATGGCACACTGTGGAATTTCATCTCTCTCTCTCTCTCTCTCTCTCTCTGTCTCCTGCTTCCCCTCCCTCCCTCCCTCCTCATTCTCTATCTATCTATCTATCTATCTTCCTCTCTCCCCCACCCTCCCACCCTCCCTCCCTCCCCAGACTCTGTGAAGTACCTGGAGTGTTCTGCTCTGACCCAGCGTGGCCTGAAGACAGTGTTTGACGAGGCTATCAGGGCAGTACTCTGCCCACAGCCAACCAAGGTCGGGAAGAAGAAATGTCTACTGCTCTAACAGGTGAGAGGGAGGCAGGGAGGGAGAGAGGGTGAGGGGGAAGAAGGGAGAACGAGAGGTAGGGAGGGAAGGAGGAAGAGGGAGGGAAGGAGGTAGGGATGGGGGAGGGAGAGAGAGGGAGGGGGAAGAAGGGAGAACGAGAGGTAGGGAGGGAAGGAGGAAGAGGGAGGGAAGGAGGCAGGGAGGGAGAGAGAGAGGGGGAGGGGGAAGAAGGGAGAACGAGAGGTAGGGAGGGAAGGAGGAAGAGGGAGGGATGGGGAGGGAGAGAGGGGGAGGGGGAAGAAGGGAGAACGAGAGGTAGGGAGGGAAGGAGGAAGAGGGAGGGAAGGAGGCAGGGAGGGAGGGAGAGAGGGGGAGGGGGAAGAAGGGAGAACGAGAGGTAGGGAGGGAAGGAGGAGAGGGAGGGAAGGAGGCAGGGAGGGAGAGAGGGGGAGGGGGAAGAAGGGAGAACGAGAGGTAGGGAGGGAAGGAGGAAGAAGGAGGGATGGGGGAGGGAGAGAGAGTGAGAGGCAGGGCCTCTGCCCACAGCCCACCAAGGTTAGGAAGAAGTGATGCCTAGTTCTCTAACTGATGAGAGAGATGGAGGGAGGGAGCGAGGTCGAGGGAGAGATAGAGGTTTGGAATCTCTGAAAACAAAGACGGCTATAGTGGTGGATAGGAGGGTGAGAAAGCTAGAGATCCTAAAGTCTGTCTACATTATTCTCTCCATCTGTTGTTGTTGTTCCTCTAGATGCAGCTAAGAGTGAAAACGGACAACGAACAAACCAGGGAGCAAGATGTTATCTTAAAAAGGCCTTTTAGTTTTACTGTGCTACAAGAAAGAGCATTGACTTATGAAAGCCTACATGGTTAAATAAATCTGAAATACTATAATTAAGTGATGTTAATTATATTACGAAGGTCTCTGATGTGTGCTTGTTTGCTACGGGTCTGTAATGTATGATATAGGTACACAATATTCATCATCTGAATAATATACTGTAATATTTTCCCCTCGACTGTGAAGGTGGTATTTGACCTTGATGTAAGTGCGTACCACATGGCACCCTATTCCCTATGTGCACTTCTGACCAGAGCCCTAGTGCACCACATAGGGAATTGGGTGTTAATTGGGACACACCAGATATTGTGTTGGTATACAATTCAACTCAATTTGCAAACACTGCCATGATCATCATCGTTATTATGAGTTGTAGTTTGATGAAGCCATCTGTCCAATGTGTCTTGATCTGTTTCCAACCACTATATAAAGGACTGTTTATCTGTAATATCAATCTGGATTAATTGTGTTAATTAATTGATGGTAATGGGTTAGGGTTAGGGTTATTCATGCATTGCAATGAGGTCGAGAGAGAGAGAGAGAGAGAGAGAGAGAGAGAGAGAGAGAGAGAGAGAGAGAGAGAGAGAGAGAGAGAGAGAGAGAGAGAGAGAGAGAGAGAGAGAGAGAGAGAGAGAGAGAGAGAGAGAGAGAGAGAGAGAGAGAGAGAGAGAGAGAGAGAGAGAGAGAGAGAGAGAGAGAGAGAGAGAGAGAGAGAGGTATTCTGTATGTGGGTTTTTTCATTGTTTCTGGAAGCTTTTTGTTATCACAATTCACATCTTCATACTCCACACACTGCAGAGTAGTTGATACACCCTTTACTGGGGAGACAATAAGGGGAAGTCAGATGGGATTTAATTGACAAACTATTAAGTATTCACATGATATTACAGGATTAAGTGGTAATAACATCTGTATGGTGTCCATTTATTGTTACTTAACCATGAAGACATCATTTTCCCAGTTACTCCTTAATTCCAGTGGTTAACAGGGATCCCCTTTGTAACCCTTATCCTAAAACCATTACTTCCAGTGCAAGTTAACCAAATTGTTCTGCTATTAAGGAGTAGGCATCATGTAAAGTAACAATAACTTAAAACCATAGACAAAATATCTATAATGTGTTCATCTCACCTCTTTTACCGTCAGAACCAGCTTGGGTGCCACCATAACCTGCGATCTGAACTGAAACACCCAGCTCTGGTTTATATGTCTTCCTAGAGCAGGTGAATAAAATAACTTAATCAGGCTTTCAGAACATTCAGTTCTATTTGCAGAAAAAAAAATGAATTGCAGAACTGGGATGGTTGAAAAATCTAAGTGAATTTAAATGTAGAGCAATTGTAGTAGGTGAGTAGCCTAATGTTCCCCTGTATTGCTCTACAGGACTACCCATCCCTTCCTCTCTTCATCTTATAGAGCAACACATTTTCTAAGTATTTTCTTCTCATCAGTTCACTGTTCATCCCTGTTTGGCATCAGGGTCATATTAATTAGTGCACACCATAGCAGAAGTAGTTTTGCAACAGCAATCGTTTTGTAAAAAAACAAGTAGAGTTATTCCCTACCCACTGTCCCTTGCTTTCCTCTGTTTGGCTGGTGAAGGCCCAGGTGACCCAGGTGACCCAGGTGACCCAGGTGACCCAGGTGACCCAGGTGATCCAGGTGATCCAGGTGACCCAGGTGACCCAGGTGACCCAGGTGTAGTTAAACAGTCAGGAGGATTGACAGGCTCAATCGTTGTCTCCTTGGCAGATTCAGGTAACTTCAGTAGCATGATGTCATGCTGGTCTGGATAAGCATGTGTATCAGTCGCTTCAATTTTTACCTTAGACTTGACCTGAGGCTGAGGCTGGATGTTCACCCAGTACTACATACACATGAGGATCCCTGACAGAGAGCAGTAGTCAATAACAGTTATATAGCACAGTTCATTTAAAGTAGTTGATGTTAATAGCAGTAAAACATTTAAAAAATACTTTCTCAATGCTCTCCCTCTCTTTCTCTCTCACACACCAGGATTGGGGTCAATTCCTGCCAATTCTGGTACTCTGAAATTCTGGGTCAATTCTGGGGTCAATTCTGGAAGTACTCTGAAATTCCTGTTTCCATTCTCTTCAATGATTTTCAATAAGGAACATGTGGAATTGTAATTTGGTTTATTTTCTGAATTGACTGGAAATGAATAGGAATTGACCCCAACCCTGTCACACACACATTTTTACATTTACATTTTAGTCATTTAGCAGATGCTCTTATCCAGAGTGACTTACAGTAGTGAGTGCATACATTTTCATACACACACACAGGGGCACAACTGTCACTGGGGACGGGGGGACATTCTGAAATAGATTTTTTGCCCCCCCCCCCCCCCAGTTTTATCCTTAGAATGTGATACGAAATGGGGCAACGGTGTGCTTTAGGACCATGCGGACGTCTCTGAGTGGTCGGGTAGGCTGTTTGAAGTGTTTATCCGACTGGGTTTAAAAAAGAATAATGTCCCCCCCACTTCTAAAACCAAAGTTGCGCCCCTGCACACACACACACACCCACACACACACACACACACACACACACACACACACACACACACACACACACACACACACACACACACACACACACACACACACACACACACACACACACACACACACACACACACACACACACAATCTGATGGTGACAGTAAATGCTATTATGAACAGTTCTGCTCTCACAGTCCTTCATCCTTTATCTGTTGTGCACATGTACACTCACCATTGATGTTCTGTTATCTCCTCTTCAGTAGGCCTGCAGTGAGCAGCAGTTAGAACTCACTGGTTGCTGATCAGAGAGCCACCACACTGGAAATGAAGGTCATGTCCTTCCTGCCTTTCTATGCGCACATGGTACAGCCTTTCGTTGTCATTACAATCCTTCCCCGCGATGATCCTCTTCTGAATGTCGCCCAACGTGGCATCTGAATGAGAGTGAAGAGATTAGGCAGAATGTATTATACTAGAAAGACAAATATTGGAATAAAGGAAATGAAAACTTTTGTAACAAAATAAAAAGGAAAGTAAAGAAAAGTAAAAGGTTCCATAAGGAATAAAGAACGGAGAGGGAACAGAGACATACAGAGTAGATGGTTAATACACGTACCTGCCAACATCATGTAGAGCAGAAGTACACCACTCAGGATCATCATGGTTTTCATGGTCACTGTACTTTCCAGAGGATACCTCTGTTTTAAACATATTCTGACCCCGTAACTCAAAATGGGTCCATCAACCAGCATCCAACACGCCAATCAACTCAATTCCATTGGTTGTCTCTTGGCTGTAGCCAGTTTACATAGTAAAATAGATAAATAGATTAAAACAGAGGGCGGTAGGTAAACTACAGGTTAGAGAGGCATGTCTTCTTCTTCTTCATTCCAAATCAGCCTATTGCTTCATATTTGCTTCATATCACCTAGTTGTTACATGAGGAACTATCATGTGATGGACATTGTATTCATGCCACCAGGTTTGGGTAGATTATTTTCTAAATGTAATCCATTACAGTTACTAGTTACCTGTGTCACGCCCTGACCGTAGAGAGCTTTTTATGTCTCTATTTTGGTTTGGTCAGGGTGTGATTTGGGTGGACATTCTATGTTCATTTTCTATGTTTTGTATTTCTTTGTGTTTGGCCAGGTGTGGTTCTCAATCAGAGGCAGCTGTCTATCGTTGTCTCTGATTGAGAATCATACTTAGGCAGCTTTTTCCCACCTGTGTTTTGTGGTAGTTATTTTCTGTTTAGTGTTTTGCACCTGACAGGACTGTTTCGGTTTTGGTTATTCTCTTTGTTATTAGTGTTCAGTTTCATTAAAAAGCATGAACACTTACCCCGCTGCGCTTTGGTCCGATCCTTCTTCATCCGATGACCGTTACAACCTGTCCAAAATTGTAATCACTAACATAATTTTTGGATTACCCAAACTCAGTAACATAGTCTGATTACATTCAGTTACTGTAGATTACTTTCCCCTTAAGGCCAGGCACCACAGGCAAAAATTGTGATTTTGCTTCCATCTGTTAATTTTCAGATTTTGGGATATTTTGCAACTATAACCATACTTTCATAAAATGCACAAATACATCGGCAATAATGTATATAAATACTTTATTTGTTTCATTTTATCCCAACTCCGTCATCTACACCTACCATAAATGTCGTTATTGATAGCATGTTTCATGTAGAACTTCAAACGCTATTTTTTGTAACTTTCCATGTTGAATTGTATATCAAAAGCTTGTTTTCCGGAGCATATCATAAGCTAGTCCATACATGGCTACATCTTTTGTATACGTGGTGCTTCGTGCTGAAAGATGAGTAATTTCCTGACATCCGATTGGCTACTGGCATTTAAAGACCCTTTCCGGCAACCTGATTGGTTAAAATGCCTCACAGCACTTCTTGTTTGAAAATATCTCGCGCGAAGAATCAATGTAAAGGGAGACAAAATGAGAAAATCTAATATGACTACAATATGTGAATAAAATAGGCGATCTCAGTTAGCCAATGCGAGAAAAGCAGTGAATGAAAAAAAGCATGTGCCTGATCCGCGGATCGAGGCAGTGGCAGTACAGGGTAGAGGAGGAAAAGCCGGAATCCCGCAGCAGCGCGTTGAGACGCAATGTAGTTGAGATGAAGATGACAACTAGCAGCGATCAACCAGACAAGAGAGGATTCACTTCCAACTACAGGATAGGTGTGTGCATTGGTGCTGGTACCAGCGAGCCATAGAAAATGTTGAAGATTCACCCTCTCACAAAGCCCTTGGAGGCCAAATATGTTTTAATAGAGGTTGCACAGAAAATGGTACCTATATATCATAAGATGTCAAATGTTAACGTCCTCAAAAGAATGTAGCACGGTGGAACCGAGAACGCAAATGAATGTCTGAAAATATGGTCGCGATGCCCCAAAACTGTCTTCGTGGGCAAAAGCCGCATTGACGGAGCAGCCAGTATGGCAGTAGCCACGTTCAATGAGGGATCCACTGCTATAACAAATGTGATGAACAAATGTAGGCTTGACAGCACTTTGGTGACACTGGAGCAATCAGAGGGGAGCTGGTGCTGCTTCAATGTAGTGTGCCAAGCGTCGGCGCAGGTCCCATGACACAGTCAAGAAAGTAAAGCGTCACCAGCAACAAGGGCCTTACATATTGGGCAGGCATAGCTGATTAATGACCTGCACATTTCAACAGACATACAAAATCCTTGTATGTGACAAATTGAGCAAAGTGATATGAGAATTTGCCCAAAACTGCATATTTGACAACAAACCAGTATTCAAAGCATATGCTCTTCTGCTTGAAACAAATGTATTAAACGTGCTAATGTATTTGTAAAAGGTATATTTGATGTCCATTTGTCAGTTTAGAAGTGATATATGAATAAGAGTTTAATTAATATAAGAGTTTAATTAATTTAATTAATGTGACATACATGGTCATATTTATGGAAAGTACATTTTAATTGCATTAGCCTATATCGGCCAATTTCTCAAAATGACATGTTCCCGGTGCACCAATACATTTTTCTCAGTCTTCATAGAACGTACATTCTCATTATTCCACACACAGGTTCTTAAGTCTTATAGTCAGACTTTCTTTTTTTATATCTTTTGAAGCTTTGATTTTAAGTGTCATTTTATGTGTAAATATCTGCAAAATATGCATCTGTCAAAAATGTGAATAGTGTTTTTTAAATAGTTCCGTGAAATTACAATATTTTGATAAACTGATCTGTAAAAGTCTGATCATTGAGTGTCTTATCACAATAAAACAAAACAAAAACATTCTGCCTTGAAGCAATGTGTTGAAAAACAGATTATCAGAATATGCATATTAGCTCGTATTTACGGACGGTTTGCCTCATTTGCATATTTACATTTTAAAATAAATAAAACTTGTAATACAATAATATCTTGTATTTTTGTATACTTTAAACTGGTAAAGTTTCAGTCTGATGAGAGTAAAGAAAACAATCCCTATTAGCCTGTGGTGCCTGGCCTTATGAGGCATTAGAAGAAGACAGAAATGCATGTTACCAATTGAACAACATCTATTGCCGGATAAATCAATGTTACAGTTTACATAGCTGGCCATATATGGACGTTCAATTTTACTTTATGGGTTGGTTATGTGGGCTTCTTCTAACCCATCACCTTCTACTACATATAATAATAATATTAAATTATATCTTTACATTAATATATATATCATTTATTTAAAAAAAAAATGGATGTAGCAACTACATATTGCCCCTTTAAGTCTATCAGAAGTGTGCGCGTTTGAGCATTATTTTCTTTATCAGCATGAATTAGATTGTGCAATAAAAGCCCCACTTTTATTCCATAGGCTGGGATCCGCACTGTGCAGCTGTTGCAAAAGCGCATCTTCCACTGGCTGTCCACTGCCTTCAAAAACAATGATTGATAGGCAGCTTAAACAAACTTGCATTAAACTTGCATTAAACCATTATTGGGTTCAAAAACACTTTTAGATTTGTGAACAGCCAGGCCCCTTTCTATGCAAATTATCTTTGAGGAATAGAGTTGTGCAGAAGACTCCAAAGGACACCAAATCTTTTCGACAGGAGAGGTTTGCCATTATCTAGTAGAGAACCAAACATAATACATTAAAATACTTAAATCATTCAATCAAATCTATTTATAAAGCCCTTTATACATCAGCCTAAAACCCCAGAGCGCAAACAATGCAGATGTAGAAACACGGTGGCTAGGAAAAACTCCCTAGAAAGGCCAAAACCTAGGAAGAAACCTAGAGAGGAACAGGCTCTATGTTCTGAATCATATTTTGCTTTGAATATCGAAACACTTATCTTCCTCTATTTTTTTGACTACAAAACATAGAAACTCGCTATTTTCGCATATGTTGATGTTGGGGTGGTGCTGGAGATGATGCATATGAAGTTCAACAATTCAGAAAATTCCATTTAAGCGCGTTGTGCCAGTAACCAAAATGTCGCTGGTTCGAATCCCCATGCCGACTAGGTGAAAAGCCGGTGTGCCCTTTTTCAATGCACTTACCTCTAATTTCTCCTGTAAGTCTCTCTGGATGAGAGGGGTGGATTGGAACTGCACCATTGACTTTATTAAGGTTGTACGACAGGAGATTCATTTAAGGTCGCCAGGGGTACTGAGCAATATTTAGATTTAGTGGACACATGGAAGTAATCCCACCCACCACAAACCAGTATACTTGGGTGAAGTATGGTGTGGTTGGGCTGCGTGAGGGAGAGAAGGAAATTATGATTTATTCTCTCTCTCTCTCTCTCTCTCTCTCTCTCTCTCTCAAGAGGCTTTATTGCCATGGAAAACGTATGTTTATATTGCCAAAGCAAGTAAAATAGATAATAAACAAAAGTGAAATAAACAATAAAAAATGAACAGTAAACATTACACTTACAAATGCTCCAAAACAATAAAGACATTTCAAATGTAATATTATGTCTATATACAGTGTTGTAATGATATGCAAATAGCTAAACGTGTGTAATAAGGGAAATGTGTGTCTCTAATATGGTAATACATTTGGCAGGAGGTTAGGAAGTGCAGATCAGTTTCCACCTCATTTTGTGGGCAGTGTGTTCTATTGAGAGCCAGGTCTGCCTACGGCAGCCTTTCTCAATAGCAAGGCTATGCTCACTGAGTCTGTACATAGTCAAAGCTTTCCTTAAGTTTGGGTCAGTCACAGTGGTCAGGTATTCTGCCACTGTATACTCTCTGTTTAGGGCCAAATAGCATTCCAGTTTGCTCAGTTTTTTTGTTAATTCTTTCCAATGTGTCAAGTAATTATCTTTTTGTTTACTCATGATTTGGTTTGGTCTAACTGTGTTGATGTCCTGGGGCTCTGTGGGGTCTGTTTGTGAACAGAGCCCCAGGACCAGCTTGCTTAGGGGACTCTTCTCCAGGTTCATCTCTCTGTAGGTGATGGCTTTGTCATGAAAGGTTATGGGATAGCTTCTTTTTAGGTGGTTGTAGAATTTAACGTCTCTTTTCTGGGTTTTGATCATTAACGGGTATTGGCCTAATTCTGCTCTGCAGGCATTATTTGGTGATTTACGTTGTACATCGATTATATTTTTGAAGAATTCTGCATGCAGAGTCTCAACCATAAAGGCCAATGGGTTCTTTAACTGGTCCAAGTATTTTTAGCCAGATCCTAATTGGTATGTCGAATTTATGTTCCTTTTGATGGCATAGAAGACCCTTCTTGCCTTGTCTCTCAGATCGTTCTCAGCTTTGTGGAAGTTACCTGTGGCACTGATGTTTTGGCCGAGATATGTATAGTTTTTTGTTCTCTCTCTCTCTCTGCTTGCGCATCTTTCTCTTTCACACACACACCGGCCCCTGCCGCGCCCACTGAGCAGCAACAGCTCATGGTCCATACAGGCACGGGTCTGGTAATCCACGGACCTGGGCCCATATCCATAAAGTGCAATGGGGTATGAGTGCTGATCGAGGATCCGTTTCGACCTCTAGATCATAATGAATAGAACCATATGGACAGATCCTAGATCTGCATTTCTACTCTTGATGCTTTGTGGATATGGACCAGGTCCCTACTTAGTACTGTATACCTTGTATAAATGTATTTATTCAGATAGGGTCATGGTTGGAAACCCATTGGTCCATTTCGGAAGAGGTCCAACTTTTTTGGGGGCCTGTAAAGACACTGTAGGCTTAAGTCAGGGGTGTCCAACTCATTTTGCCTAGGGGAGAGCATTCAGTCTTCAATGAGATCCAGAGGGTGGCACTGAAATTGTGTTATATTTGCACAATATCCACCGTATTGGGAATTTTCAATGCTCCCTGACTGACATCCTTTCATTTAGGTGATTACTAGAGAGCTGGACAGTCAAGAAACTGTATTAATGTAGGTCCATTATCATTTCTACACACTTTGATTTGGTTTTAGTCATCTTAAAGTAAATTGAGTTTGTTTCCCCCCACAATTGCATATATTTGTTTTATATATTTTGATTTGTTCTACTCAAAACACTGTATGTTGTGGCGGGAGAATCAGAATTAGCTCAGTAATATAGATAATTAAGATGTCTTATCTGCTTAATATGCTGATATGATTAAAATTGTTGAACTCTTGTTATTAGAATGTATCCCTTGGGACTCTGGTGTTGGCAGTCACACTTCCTCCCTCATATGGGCCTCAGTCACCTGGGGTCCAGAGAGGGGAGAAGTCAGGCTTGTCTATCACTTGTCCCCGGTGCTATGCAAAATATCAGAAAGAGAAGAGGACAGGAGGGAACATTGTCTTCATATGTGAATGTGTCTTTACCTATTATAAACCATGTGAAGAGATGGCGTGATTAATGGGAAACCAATTACCGGTCTCCACAATGTCCGGGTAGGGGGAGGGGGGGGGGGGCTCTACAAGCTCCCAGTGCCCAAGATGCCAGAGGATCATACATGGGGCCCTGGCTACTAACAGTTGGTTGGTAGTGTCATGGTTTCAGGGCCGGCTGTAGCCTTTTGGGGCCGAGGCCCTAAGCGAGATGTGGTTGAGGGTTCCTTAATAACTCGCTGCATAACATTTTACTGGACCCCTCTTGATGGCGGAGAGAACATTTTAAGTTTAAAGTACATTTCCTGCAATTCTACACATTTTGCCACGGGAACATAAGACTATTTTGCAATTGTATAACACATTTTATGCAACTGTACAAATTTTGCACTGGGGCAGAGAGAAAACATTTGCAGTTCCAAGGCTAATTTCCTGCAATTCCATAGATTTTGCCATGACTTATGTCATGTTAATATGATATCTGAGTGATAATGACTAACCAAATCAGTAGGGGCCGCTCTGGTGTCAGGGCCCCTCAGCATGTGCCCTGCATGCGTGGTAAGTTTTTGGCCATGATTACTACAAGTTTAGATAGCTGGCTAGACTAACTACAAAGCAAAATATAATTTTATTATTAATTTTATTTTATTTCACCTTTATTTAACCAGGTAGGCCAGTTGAGAACAAGTTCTCATTTACAACTACGACCTGGACAAGATAAAGCAAAGCAGTGCGACAAAAACAACAACACAGAGTTACACATGAACAAACGTACAGTCAATAACACAATAGAAACATCTATGTACAGTGTGTGCAAATGTAGACAAGGAGGGTTCTACTCGTCTACATTGCCAAGAGTGTGCAAAGCTGTCTATAAGGCAAAGGGTGGCTACTTTGAAAAATCTAAAATAGATTTAGATTTTTTTAACACTTTTTTGGTTAATACATGATTCCATATGTGTTATTTTATAGTTTTGATGTCTTCACTATTATTCTTCAATATAGAAGGCCAGCATCCCGGAGTCGCCTCTTCACTGTTGACGTTGTAATTGGTGTTCTGCGGGTACTATTTAATGAAGCTGCCAGTTGAGGACTTGTGAGGCGTCTGTTTCTCAAACTAGACACTCTAATGTACTTGTCCTCTTGCTCAGTTGTGCACCGGGGCCTCCCACTCCTCTTTCTATTCTGGTTAGAGACAGTTTGCGCTGTTCTGTGAAGGGAGTAGTACACAGCTTCGTACCAGATCTTCAGTTTCTTGGCAATTTCTCGCATGGAATAGCCTTAATTTCTCAGAACAAGAATAGACTGATGAGTTTCAGAAGAAAGTGCTTTGTTTCTGGCCATTTTGAGCCTGTAAACGAACCCACAAATGCTGATGCTCCAGATACTCAACTAGTCTAAAGAAGGCCAGTTACTGTATATTGCTTCTTTAATCAGAACAATAGTTTTCAGCTGTGCTAATGTTAGGGTTCGTTCCTTTCGTCCTTGTCAGCCATTGGCTCATTGGTGAAATTAGCATTATGACAATGTATTTAATTAAGTCATTCAAAACCCTTTATTAATGCAATTACAGACAGAAGTTGACAAACAGGAACATAGCACGCATGTTTCCCAGTAAGTTCTGCATCAAACAAAAGGTCTCCAGTGGTTTTATTAAACCCTAAGTCGCGCCCTGGTGATGTCACTGACTACATCATCATCCTCTACTCCTGGGACCAGAACCATGCCTACAAAGATGTATAAACAGGGCCTTTATTGTTAGCTAAACACTTAGCAGTAAATGTCCACTCCCCAAAGTTGATTTATTGTGGAATGTTTGACTAGTCTTATCTCCTTCACTCCCCTGCAGACTTCTGTCTCAGTCACACATTTCTAAGAGGGGTCTTTTTATCATAGGCAGAGAGAACTAGAAAACAACTGTGAACAGATTCTAAACCTCTATAATGAATATATATATATATATATATATATTGTTCATCTGTAGTCTAGGACCCTATAAATGTAACTTATAACCCCTTCCCTTCTATTAATACTACATAAGCATAATCAATTATTCTAATACATCAAACATTTTGGTACAACCCTTATCATGACCCCTAGGTGAACCTGACACTAACATAATTGCAAAAGGATTTTCTAATGATCAATTAGCCTTTCAAAATTTTAAACTTGGATTAGCTAACACAACGTGCTTTTGGAATAGTTGCTGATAATGGGCCTCTGTACCATTTCCAGCTACAATAGTCATTTACATTATTAACAATGTCCACACTATATTTATGATCAATTTGGTGTTATTTTAATGGACAAAAAAATTTGCTTTTCTTTCAAAAACAAGTGATCCCAAACTTTTGAATGGTAGTGTAGATCTGCAGGTCCTCCTTTGAAGGTGTGCTTGCAAAACGTGCATACAAGCCAGAGAGAGAGAGAGAGAGAGAGAGAGAAAGAAAGAAAGAAAGAAAGAAAGATTGATCCAAATCCAGAAAAGAGCAGTTAAATTCTAAATTCCCAAACCTTCCATAACAAAGCCATCACCTATAGAGAGATGAACCTGGAGAAGAGTCCCCTACGCAAGCTGGTCCTGAGGCTCTGTTCACAAATACAAACAGACCCCACAGAGCCCCAGGACTGCAACATAATTAGACCCAACCAAATCATGAGAAAACAAAAATAGAATTACTTGACACAATGTAAAGAATTTACCAAAATAAATAGCAAACTAGAATGCTATTTGGTCCTAAAGAGAGATTACAAAGTGGCAGAATACCTGACCAGAATACCTGACTACTGTTACTGACCCAAACTTGAGGAAATCTTTGACCATGTACAGACTCAGTGAGCCTTGCTATTGAGAAAGGCTGCCGTAGTCAGACATGGCTCTCAAGAGAAGACAGGCTATGTGCACACTGCCCACAAAATGAGGTGGAAACTGAGCTGCACTTCCTAACCTCCTGCCCAATGTATGACCATATTAGAGACACATATTTCCCTCAGATTACACAGATCCACAAAGAATTAGAAAACAAATCTGATTTTGATAAACCACCATATCTACTGGGTGAAATACCACAGTGTGCCATCACAGCAGCAAGATTTGTGACCTGTTGCCACAAGAAAAGGGCAGCCAGTGAAGAACAAACACCATTGTAAATACAACCCATATTTATGTGTATTTATTTTCCTTTTTGTACTTTTTGTACTATTTTTGTACTATTTGAACATTATTACAACATTGTTGATAGACATAATATGACATTTTAAATGTCCTAATTATTTTGGAACTTCTGTGAGTGTAATGTTTACTGTTCATTTTTATTGTTTATTACACTTTTGTTTATTATCTACTTCACTTGCTTGGCAATGTTATCATATGTTTCCCATGCCAATAAAGCCCTTGAATGGAAATGTAATTGATTTGAATTGAGAAAGAGAGAGTTACAAATCATGACCCCTCTAAGTGTGGGGAGTAAATGGAAATGTGGTATGGGTGGGGGAGAGAAGGGGAAGGCAGGGGTAAGAGTGGTAACAGCCAGACCAGAAAGGCAGAATAAGACTAGAACTCTCTTTCCCACTGGGATTTGTCCCATTTAAGAGCTATTTATGTTTGTTTGGCTCAAGGATGTTCGACTGAATCAAAGGCTACAGTCCAATCCTCTACCCTTCTCTCGAACTGTGCACTTGTACACTTTCCTCGTGGATTTAAAAGGAATGGACTGGTGTGAGGAACTTCCTCCAGCCATGGTTGCACCAATCCAATGTTCTTAAATGCATGAGTGGGAGGGAACAAGAGCACACTTTTGGAAAAGGGTAGAGAATCAGCAAGCTTAGCCTCTTACTTCAGCCAAACATTTTGTTTAGAATTCTACCTCTTTATGTTGACTTTTTCATCAGGAATTGATTGTGTCTGTCAGTTACAGCTTGAGTAGCCTCAAAAAACCCGATTCAGTCTGATTTCACCTCAGTGCTTATGGGGATTCTCCCTATGTAGAGACATGTTTTACTCACAGCTACAGATACATGTCACGGTGCTGTACTATAAGTCTGGCAGAACATGGTAATGTCCAAAATGGCACTCCCTATATAGTACACTTTTTACCAGACACATATGGGACCTGGTCAAATGTAGTGCACTGGGTCCTGGTCAGATGTAGTGCAATAAATAAGAAATAGGGTGCCATTTTGGACTCATTTTTGTATCTCATAGAACAAACAACAACCAGATTATTCCAGAACCAATCATTTTAATCGTCAACAGCAAAAGGCTTATTAGTGTTAAATGTATATTTAGTTCATTCATTATTTTAATGAAGTAGTGTCCTAGTTAATGTGTTGCTGGTGAATGTCCAGAGGCAGTGTGTTGGTTAAGACAGAGATTCAACCCAAAGTGCATTGACAACAGTCACGCTGCACATGACTTTTAAAGGTCATTTACGTTTGAGCCAACATCTGCAGCATTAACTGTGAACACAATATCTGTTTCATCAGTGAAATTGCTTTTAATTAAATGGCGTATTGTGGATAGCGCAGTGTGATGTCAACGACACACCTTTGATTGAATACCAGCCTTCGTGTGTCCAGGCAGACAGACTTACAGTGGGATGTCAACGACACACCATTGATTGAATACCAGCCTTCGTGTGTCCAGGCAGACAGAGTTACAGTGGAATGTACTGAACTATACAGTACCACAATGGATTAACACAACATCCTGAACATCCTGGATTAACACACTACAGTTATAACAATAATGACCAATGACATTGAGTTAATCTGGGAACTATTTTATGGTTTATTAGGATACAATAATCAGCTTTTGCTGTTAATCAAATCAAAACTGTCCGTTTTCTTCTTTACTTGCCAATTATCTTGTTTATCCAAACTTTGTACTTGCAGACATCCATGATGAGTGCCGCTGCAGAACATTCTTCACCAGTGTCCTCAGTTATGAAGACACCATAGAGCTGGTTCTTATACACCACACCTGTCCCAGAGTCACCGCTACAGGTTTCCACTCCGGCACGTTGTGCACAGAAGATGTCTTGATGGGACTTTGCCACGGAGACGTCGTCACATTTCATAACATCCAGCTCTGCACAATGTAGGACTTTGGTGTTGGCAGCATCAGGGGCTTCAGCAGCAGGTTCCCCAGCAGCAGGTTCCTCAGCATCAGGTTCCCCAGCTTCAGGTGCAGCAGGTGGAGTGGCAACATAGCCTGCAATCTGAACTGTTTGGAACACTTTTGGTTTCAATGTCTTCCCCATAAGTTTAGAAAACATATTTGCACAATCACCGAGAGGGATTGGATCAACCCCAGGACCCGGAACAGCTCCCGGAACAGGAGTTGGTAACTGCAGTAGCATGATGTCATGGGTTTTTCCTTTCTTATCTCTATGTATCGTCTTCTGTTTGATTTCTACTTGAGGTTTCACAGGGCCTGGATGTCCACCTACTTCTGCATACATCTTCCATCCTTGTCCATCAGGCCAACAGCGAGCGGCGGTTAGAAGCCACTTGTTGGTGATCAGAGAACTGCCGCAGACCTTTTCCAATTTGGCTGATGGATTTCTAGCTGTCAAACGGACATGGTATCGCCTTTCAGTGGGACTGCACGTGTTACCCCCGACGACTCTCTTCTGAATGTCGCCCAATGTGGTCTCTGCCAACATCAGGGAGAGTATCAGAACACCGCCCAGGATCTTCATGGTCCTCATGACCGCTGCACTTTCCGGAGGAAACATCTGTGTTTTTAAACATATTCTGGCCCCGTATCTCAGAACATATCCACCAACCAGTGTCCAGCATGCTAATCAACTTCATTTGATTGTCTGACTCTTTGGTATGGTGACTTTACATATGTAAAATAGATTTATTTGAAGGAATCTATAAAGGGGTGTCCAGGTAGCCCAGAGGTTAGAGAGACATGCCAGTTACCCGGTCGGTGTTTCAAATTCTAACTTTGATAGGGTGCGTGTAGGGTGTGTGTGTGTGTGTGTGGGGGGGGGGGGTTACTTAACCACTAAACTGCTCCAAGGGGCCACAATGACCCTGCCTTCCAACTCCTTAGTGTGTGTGTGTGTGTGTGTGTGTGTGTGTGTGTGTGTGTGTGTGTGTGTGTGTGTGTGTGTGTTTTTAATGGGGGATTGCAAAATAAACTCAATGATAAACTACCTGTAAAAGAACATAATTGTAGTTAAACTGCATCCCTAAATACTAACTCTATCCAATTATGAGAGTGACATGAAAAGGAAGAACATGCCAGTTACAGCCAGTGACGGCCTACTAATTGGGCCCAGAGCCCCCCCCCCCCCACACATTCAGGACAAATGCTCAGGAAAACCTTGGGGACCAAGTTATGATGCATAACCAGACATATTGTATGTGCAAGAACAAAAAGTAGAACAAAATAATGTGTATACAGCCTGAGACTAATCAATTCCCCCCTGGGGAAGTTCAATTCAGTTGGTGTCTTCAGTTGAACTTTTGGAACTGACACAAGTTTGTCTGGCTCTGCGTATGCAAACGATCTCTCTGAGGAATAGTTGTGCCAAAGACTCCAACGCACACTAAATGTTTAAGACAGGAGAGGTTTTGCATTATACCGCAGAGGTGTAACTGAACTATGCCTGGTGAATTTGACCTTTGAGTCTCATCATACTACGTCTATTCAACACTTTGGATTTTATACCTTCTTATCAAAACTTCCTCAGGCAGCAAAACAGATTAAAAAAACTCCACTCTATGCTATCATTCTATATCACATTTCAGTTGGTATATGAATATTGATACAACTTCCACTGAACTTTATATGCGACTATAAAAGTATCTGTTTGACTAAAGGTGCATAACGGCATATGGCTCCACTAGGAAAGTGAATCTATGCAAACTTTGACAGTTGAAACCAAACGTCAATATGTGACCATCGATGTTGAAGTCTGTAAATGTAACTGCCAGGATCAAATTGTGGATTTCTCGCATGCCAAGCATCTTCACCATTAGACCAAGAGCCAATAGGAGTAAATCTCCTTGGTCTGACATTTTGGGAAAACAAGTCCCAGGCAGAACTGTACTCGTCACGAGAGCGTGATTCCAAATCGTTTCCACTACATAAAGGTATGAAAAATAATACTTGTGGCAGCATGTGAGGAGGTGTGCTGCCATTGACCAGAAATAGGCTCTGAGTTTCTACTACAGAGGCTCGTGACACAGGGGTACATTTCAAAACAAAATCTAAATGATGTGTTTAAGAATTCAGCTTAAATGTTCAGCAAATCAAACTTGCAAACACATCTACCTGCTCTCTCTGTAGAAAATCCTCTGACCATAGTCACCCAGACTCTCAACTCTGCCTGACTTTATTACTCTGCAAGGAGCTGAGGTACTCTGGGGATGGGCTCACCATTGTTTACCAGTCACTCTGCCCCCTTTTCACACCTCTGCTTCTAGAACACTGCCTGGGCAAGTCTCCTGTCCTGAGTGAACCAACCTTGGTCAGCTAATCAAAGACCCTAACTGGGGTAGGAGAACCCCAACTCTGTCTCGGAACCCTCAGTGGTCTCCAAGAGTGCAGGTTGAGGACATCTCTGTAAACTCTTGCACTCTACGCCAATTTACCTACTGGACGTTTCCTGCATGGTCAAGCATCTTCCTAGACTTTCCCAAACATCATTGTCGTGTGATAGTGCATGGATAACCATGAAAGTGGACTTTGGTTGGTCAGGCGTCTTTGCTTGTATGTTTCAGTATTCAGGCCAGACACTACAGCCTTGGCCCAATGTTATCATATGACTTAAGATGGCTGTCATGTTTGTATATTGCATTACTCAAAATGGCTACGACCATGACCTTGTTTTTGTTGACCTAGCCACATTGCATGCTAGCTCTAGGGTAGCTGCTAATTGCTATACCAACCCACAGCATGTGGCCTACTAGCCTAGCGTGCTAACCTACCACCGTTGTCTATTCTAGTTGGCCCTGTGTAGTGTACTACGCTAGACTAGTGTTCTCTTGTCTTCTCTTGTAGACACACTATCACCATTCACAATGCATCAATACTTATTCTACTACCATGTGTGTGTGTGTGTGTGTCTGTCTTGAGCGTGGCAATAAACGTATGTTCTGTACATCTGTGTTCTACTGGTCATTATCTGTCCTCTTACCGGACAGTTTTACCTACATTTTAACCGGCTTCTCTTTAAGAGACCACCACCAATTGGTGGCACTCTTTCTCGCTCTCAGTCCTTGCCCCCGAGTGAGGGAAAAACGATAGAGGTAGATAGAGGCCCCTTCTTTGCATATGCACCAGGGCCATGATGCACCACTGTGACAGCACCATTGGGGGCTTTCTTCCATTTTAAAGTAGTCAATTTCTTCTTTGTCTACTTTTAAGGCCACATGATCTCTCACTCCTTTCCGCTGAGTGAGGGAAAAGTACCAGCTGATAAGTGTGGTGGCTGTATGGGTGGCTAGAGACATCCTTATCTAGTCTATGGAGTGTGGTGGCTGTATGGGTGGCTAGAGACATCCTTATCTAGTCTATGGAGTGTGGTGGCTGTATGGGTGGCTAGAGACATCCTTATCTAGTCTATGGAGTGTGGTGGCTGTATGGGTGGCTAGAGACATCCTTATCTAGTCTATGGAGTGTGGTGGCTGTATGGGTGGCTAGAGACATCCTTATCTAGTCTATGGAGTGTGGTGGCTGTATGGGTGGCTAGAGACATCCTTATATAGTCTATGGAGTGTGGTGGCTGTATGGGTGGCTAGAGACATCCTTATCTAGTCTATGGAGTGTGGTGGCTGTATGGGTGGCTAGAGACATCCTTATCTAGTCTATGGAGTGTGGTGGCTGTATGGGTGGCTAGAGACATCCTTATATAGTCTATGGAGTGTGGTGGCTGTTTGGGTGGCTAGAGACATCCTTATCTAGTCTATGGAGTGTGGTGGCTGTATGGGTGGCTAGAGACATCCTTATCTAGTCTATGGAGTGTGGTGGCTGTATGGGTGGCTAGAGACATCCTTATCTAGTCTATGGAGTGTGGTGGCTGTATGGGTGGCTAGAGACATCCTTATCTAGTCTATGGAGTGTGGTGGCTGTATGGGTGGCTAGAGACATCCTTATCTAGTCTATGGAGTGTGGTGGCTGTATGGGTGGCTAGAGACATCCTTATATATATGGAGTGTGGTGGCTGTATGGGTGGCTAGAGACATCCTTATCTAGTCTATGGAGTGTGGTGGCTGTATGGGTGGCTAGAGACATCCTTATCTAGTCTATGGAGTGTGGTGGCTGTTTGGGTGGCTAGAGACATCCTTATCTAGTCTATGGAGTGTGGTGGCTGTATGGGTGGCTAGAGACATCCTTATCTAGTCTATGGAGTGTGGTGGCTGTATGGGTGGCTAGAGACATCCTTATCTAGTCTATGGAGTGTGGTGGCTGTATGGGTGGCTAGAGACATCCTTATCTAGTCTATGGAGTGTGGTGGCTGTATGGGTGGCTAGAGACATCCTTATCTAGTCTATGGAGGTCAGCTGTGATCACTTGCAAGCCAGTGGGCGCATTCAAATCAAATCAAATTGTATTTGTCACATGCGCTGAATACAACAGGTGTAGACCTTACAGTGAAATGCTTACTTACAAGCCCTTAACCAACAATGCTTTAAGAAGTTTGAAGAAAAAATAAGTCTTAAGTAAAAAATAGATAAGTAAAAAAAAAAAAAAAAAGTAACAAATAATTAAACAGCAGCAGTAAAATAACAATAGCGAGGCTATATACAAGGGGTACCGGTGCAGAGTCAATGTGCGGGGGAATCGGTTAGTCGAGGTAATTGAGGTAATATGTACATGTAGGTAGAGTTAAAGTGTCTATGCATAGAGAATAAACACAGAGTTGCAACAGCGTAGAAGATGGGTCTGGGTAGCCCTTTGATTAGCTGTTCAGGAGTCTTATGGCCGTGCGGTAGCAGAGAGAACAGTCTATGACTGGGGTGGCTGGAGTCTTTGACAATTTTTAGGGCCTTCCTCTGACACCACCTGGTATAGAAGTCATGGATGGCCGGAAGCTTGGCCCCAGTGATGTACTGGGCCATACGCACTACCCTCTGTATTGCCTTGTGGTCGGAGGCAGAGCAGATGCCATACCAGGCAGTGATGCAACCAGTCAGGATGCTCTCGATGTTGCAGCTGTAAAACCTTTTGAGGACCCATGCCAAATCCTTTTAATTTCCTGAGGGGGAATAGGCTTTGTAATGCCCTCTTCACAACTGTCTTGGTGTGCTTGGACCATGTTAGTTTGTTGGTGATGTCGACACCAAGGAACTTGAGGCTCTCAACCTGCTCCACTATAGCCCCATCGATGAGAATGGGGGCGTGCTCGGTCCTCCTTTTCCTGTCATCCAAATCATCTCCTTTGTCTTGATCAGCTTGAGGGAGAGGATGTTGTCCTGGCACCACACGTTGAACAAATTCCAGGCTGACTACATGGTTTATGGCGCTGGTGAGGGTGTGGATGATAAGTGTCTACCCCTCAGGGAGCCACAATACTGAATACAACTTTAAACATTTCAACTTCCTTATTTGTCCTAGTTATTTTGGAAGTTCCAATGGAGTATGTAGTGTGGTATTACTAATATAAGAATACATTAACAAAGGGGAGGGAATGAGTGCACACTTCTGGAGAAAAACATAGACTATTTGAATACAGCCAAAACTTAGCCTCTTAATTATTAGTTGACCTCATTTTTGTTGACTTTTTCATCAGGAATTGATTGTGTCTGCCGGTTACAGCTCGAGTAGCCTCATACAACCGGAACCAGTCACAAACTGCCAAACTATTCCAGAACCAATCATTTTCGTAGTCAGCAGTAATATGCTTATTATAACAGTTGACATACTGTATGTGTTAGTTACTGTAACTATGGTGTTCATCAGAAATGTAGTGGTGTTGTACTAGAGGTCAGCTGTATGTATGACCCCCCCCCTAGCGGCCTCAGGGAAATACACATCCCAACCAACAGTAACGTTAGATCAGTGGTCACCAACCTTTTCTGAGTCAAGATCACTTTCTGAGTCAAAATGCATGCCGAGATCTATCACTCTGGTTGTTTATTAACATGACATAAAAAATGTAAGCCTATGCAACATTAACCAATTAAAAACAGTACTGTAGCAATGAGGTTTGTGCAGTAAGCTATAGGCACAGGGAGCAGCAGATTGAGAGTCCATCTCTCAACATCCCTCCGCTCTCCCTTTCCTCCACTGACACTGACCAAAAAGGGACACCGTCTTCCAGCTGATGGCGAAACTCGAGTCGCACTGCATTATTTCTGCCTCATGCGCAAATTCATGTTGTTACTCCTATGAACAGAGAAAGTGAAATATTCCTCGATATTAAAAAAGACCCAAGCCGCTAATAATAACAACAACGCAAACCTATAGATACACTTTCCTACTCATTCATTACTGCTGCACTGCTTGTTGTAGCGCTGAGTGGAAATAGGAAGAACGCACATTTTATGGGTTATAAAAGTGTTGAATACGAAGTGTTGGCAGTGCTGAGTAAGAAGTTAAACATGAACTCACTCATAAAAACAGCAGCTCTTTGCTGTATTCGTTGACAGTCTCTCTTGTTATGGTTTTAAACGTTTTGAAATCTCACAGTATCAATTTTGCCGTTGCTTTCTTTTATGCCTGCTACGTTACTGCAGACTCGGTCATCTGAGCAATCTGATTGGCCAGCGGTGTCGTAGTGCACTTGATTTCCTCTCCAGACCCACCGGGAAGACAGAGTTTGTACCTACAGACACATGAAATGGCAACAGTTTGCCTACCCGGCGCGCAGGGCAGGTGAATTGGCTGCACCTACCACCAACAGCCCGAGACTAATAAAAAAAAATAGGAACACAAGGTTAATCGTTGGGTTTTTTACAGAAATGTTTGGCGATCGACTAGAAATGCCTTGGAGATCGACAAGTCAAAAAGTAGAATAGTAGAATACGATGGTTTGAAAAGAGTAGTAGAATGGTCCCACTTAAATGTGCTTTTCTAGATACTTTACTTAGGACAGCTAATCAGCCGTACCAGTGACTGTCCGGGAGGTGACTTCATCGTCTCTACCTCGTGTTGAGATTTCAGAGTTCAAACCACATCGGACATGAGCTGCAGTTACACGCCTCTCTGGTCTGATATGTTCATTCTTAATCCCTGAATTTGGAGAGGGAGACTCATGATCTCCTCTCCTTTAATTTACAACAGGGCGTGAGATGTCAACCTCCCACCAGCTCTCCAGCATCAGGTGCAGCAGGTGTAGTGGCAGCATAGCCTGCAATATGAACTGTTTGGAACTCGTCTGGTTTAGATATCTTCCACCAAAGTTTGACAAATAACTGTGCACAATCCCTTAGAGGGAATGGACCAGCACAGACGAGAGCACTGAATCCAGCTTCACACAGACATGAGTTGACGAAGGTTACCATCAGTTTTATGGTGCTTTCAAGACAACTGGGAACTCAGAAAAATAGGAGGTCGGGAAATAGGAGCTCTGGAAAGATGCCCGAGTTCCTGAGATGGAATTTCGAGTTGGATGACTGTTCAAAAAGGTTTTTGATAGTCGGAGATCGTTTTTTTTTTTCAGAGTTCTCAGTTGTCTTGAATGCACTGAAGTCGGAAGTGGGAGATTTCCGAGTTCCCAGTTGTTTTGAACGTAGCATTAATGCTCAGAGGAAGAAGGTAGAGTATTCCCTTTGAGTCAGGAACCAAAACTCTTCTTTAGTGACCCCTGAAAGCATTCGGTCACATGACAGCTCGATCAGCTGTTCGATTTCACTTACCGGCATGTCATCTGAGCCAGGATCACAGTCAAACGGATTGGGAAGTAGGTCCCAAGTGCTCTTCCAAGCGTTTGGAGGTGGGCAGTCATCACTCGTGTGGGACACTTACTGATGCTGTTTTCTGTTAGATACATGCACAGCTGAGGGAAGAGGGCATGGTTCATTTTTCTCCAATAAGAATTCTTTCCTCTGAATCCACTGATTCTGTCACTCATCTGTAGAATGTTTTTGTATTTTCCCTGCATGCTTGCGTTTAGTTCTTTCAGTTTCCAGAATATTTCTGTTATATAGGCAAGGAGTCACATTTTATTTTTATTACACAAAACGTCAACTAAGTCTGTTTTTTTTTACATCCATTGTGAATGACAACAGTTCCTCTCTCAATTAAACAATTGTGTCCAACACTCGCCCTCGATGATCACCAAGCCTCGGTATGAAATAGAACATTGTCATGCTCTGATCCCATATCTCCACATAGTTTTGTGAACAGGCGTGCAGTGGATGTGGTTTGATGTAGTTTACAATCAAAGTTACCTGCTGCAGTATATGTCCGAGTTCTGTGCTCAGCTCTTTTGCCGCCGGTTGCTCTCGGTGTATCATACAATGCATCCATATGACAGAGGGAGAAACATTCAGAACTGGAGTGCAGAGTCCTGCCTGCCGTCCCGCCTTAGATGGAGCCCATCTGTGAAAAACCACACAAAACGAACCCATATGGAATCTGTTATTCGTCATATAGTCACACAGCACAGTGAACATTCCCTGTGCACTTTCATGCTCGGGAATCGTGAGACAGAACAATAGATTTGAATAATTTTAATTTACATTTTTAAGGTTAACCACATTATAATGATTTCAAGATACAGAGCCAATATTCAAATATATATTTTTGTATATATATATATCTATATACAAAAAATGGCCACAACCCCTAGTTTGGGAACCGCTGGGTTAGCATGTTATCATTATTCACAATATATTTATGATTATCTGTAATCATGGTAGCATCCACATTAATGTAAAAGTGTTCAGAAAAAGATTATATTCTTATTTACAATTAAAGTTACTCCACATTACACTACATTATATACCATTAATTTCTATTGGGCACAACATAATCCAAAACACAACCAAAACAAACAAGTTTGTAGAGTCATAAGCTTGATGTAGTCATTGCGTTCTAGGAATACGGAACCAAATACCAAATACTAATATTAAACGTTGAACTAAGTTTAACTATTGTGTGGTGTTCGGGTCTGTGGGACCCATTTTCAATGTTTACGAAAATAAAAATGATACATTGAATATTTTTTTTCTAAAATAACATATTTTCATTGAGTGAACACTGTGCACCCCATACACATGTATACTACATATGTGGTGTTCGGGTCCACTGGACCCGATGGAAATAAAAGTGTGGAAAAGTGTGTGTGTAGGTGAAAACAAGTAAAAATGTATCAAAAAGGATTACTGTGCGCCTTCACTCTGTCTTTCTCCTCCCTTGGCCTGCTGTTTCAACATAGCACCAAGAACCTGTCTGTATCCCTGCCTGTCTGCCTGTCTCCCGCTTTTCTCACACTCTTTACCCTTTGTAGTGTGTGAAACTATACAAAGTTTTGCGGGAGCCTGCTCAATGTTATTATAATACATTACTTCAATACATTTTCCCACACTCTACCGCAGCCAGGTGCAAATAGGGGGAGGGACACAACAAATTAATAGCTGTGCATGTGTGGCTCCTCAATCAGTATGGCAAATAGAATCTCTGCTCAGAGGGCCTTAGACATTTCTGCAGAGAGAGAAACTAGTGTGGAAGGAGCGTCTTCCACTTTGGAAGATGAAGAATTTTCCAAATATGAGGATCAATTTGGAGTCTGACAGTGAGTTGGAAGAAGAGGATGAGATTGACCCTCAGCCAGCCCATCAGCAACCAGCTCATCAGCAGCCTGCAGGAGGAGAAATATGGATGTCAAAACATCTTGAAATTGCCCAAGGAATGAGCCACCCCGCATGGCTGCCAATGTGATAAGGACGCAACCAGGGCCGACGCGGATGGCGGTTACACAAGTGCAGGATATAAAGGAATGAGCCACCCCGCATGGCTGCCAATGTGATAAGGACGCAACCAAGGCCGACGCGGATGGCGGTTACACATGTGCAGGATATAAAGGAATGAGCCACCCCGCATGGCTGCCAATGTGATAAGGACGCAACCAGAGCCGACGCGGATGGCGGTTACACATGTGCAGGATATAAAGGAATGAGCCACCCCGCATGGCTGCCAATGTGATAAGGACGCAACCAGAGCCGACGCGGATGGCGGTTACACATGTGTAGGACATAAAGGAATGAGCCACCCCGCATGGCTGCCAATGTGATAAGGACGCAACCAGAGCCGACGCGGATGGCGGTTACACATGTGCAGGATATAAAGGAATGAGCCACCCCACATGGCTGCCAATGTGATAAGGACGCAACCAGAGCCGACGCGGATGGCGGTTACACATGTGCAGGATATAAAGGAATGAGCCACCCCGCATGGCTGCCAATGTGATAAGGACGCAACCAGAGTCGACGCGGATGGCGGTTACACATGTGCAGGATGTAAAGTCTTCTTTTGAACTGTTGATCCCAGACACCATCCAGAAAATCACTCTGGACTGCACTAATTTGAAGGGAAGGCATGCTTTTTGGAGCAAGGTGGAAGGAGATGGACCAAACTCATTTACAAACGTACTTTGGGGAATCCACAGAATCGCTGTGGGATGCATAAACTGGCTGAAAACTTTTCTGTGCAACTAGGTTTCTGGAAAACTTCCACATTATTTCCAGGATTATCTGAGACAAGAACAGCTCGGCGGCAGAGAGACAAGCTAGCTGCAATCAGGTCAGTGTGGAACAAGTGGGTGGACTGCCTTCCCCTATTTTACAACCTTGGGCCCAACATTACTGTTAATGAGCAGCTTATGCCATTTAGGGGCCACTGTCCCTTCAGGCAGTACATACGGTCTAAACCCGCAAAATATGGAATCAAGATCTGGGCTGCCTGCAAGTGTATACGGGTAAGCCAGATGGAGGAGCCCCTGAGAAGAACCAAGGGATGCGGGTTGTCCTGGACGTGACACAGGGACTCCGTGAACACCACATTTGACGTGATAACTGTTTTCCTTCGCACAAGCTGGGACAGGAGCTCCTCAAGAGGAAGCTGACGATGGTAGGAACAGTATGGAAAAACAAGCCAGAGCTCCCACCTCAGCTGTTCAATACACAGAACAGGCCTATCAATTCCTCTAAGTTTGTGTTCACGGCCGACTCGTCCCTAATGTCCCATGTGCCAAAGAAAGGCAAAAATGTGGTACTCATGAGTACGCTGCATAGGGATGGGAGAAGCTGTGGCCAGGAACATCAAAAACCAGAAATCATAATGGATTTCAATGCTACAAAAGGAGGGGTGGACAATTTAGACAAGCTGGTGACTGGCTACAGCTGTGAAAGAAGAACCCTATGCTGGCTACTTGTGATAACCTTCAACATCTTGGACATCTCAACGTACAACACGTTTGTCATCTGGATGGCGTTGAACCCAGATTGGAACAGAGGGAAGCTCCAGAGGAGACGGCTCTTTCTCGGGGAGCTGGGCAAGGCATTGGTAAGACCTCAAATCCATAGGAGTGTTAGGTTTTAAATTAACCTATTAAAACTCACGGATGCTTAATAAAGCTCAAACCAAGTTTAATCACCCATTGGGTCGATACAGCTGCATAAGACCAAAGTCATATTCACAATAGTGGTAATATATATACCCCAATTTGTGTAGAGTTTCCTCCTCTCAAAACATTACATCTCTATTGCTAGGCAAGAAGTTAAGTGATACAGTCAATAAACTGTTCCTTCTCCCTTAATGTGACCTGACCAGACCTCGACCCCCTTCTTCACTAAACCACTGCTCTCCACCCGTATCATTGCCTGCCAACGTGATCGTCTTCCCTGCACTCATTACATTCCAAGCTTAATTACATTAACCATATGCATTCCTCCTACAGATAACCATTAACTTCTGTTGTAGACCCTAGACTATGTCACCCCTCATGTCTCTAGTATAACTAATGATTAATACTATTTAAAGTTTAGAAATCTGAACCCATCAGTAGGCAACATATCCCAAGGACCCCAGCTTCTGCAGCCATCGTGAGGAGGATTCAGGAGGAGGATGCTGATGTCCCAATCCGCACAACCCACAGAACCAACAACTCCAATACCGGAAGTAAGTGTGAGTGATGTTGTTGCATGTGTGTGTGTATCTGACTCTCCTACCTTGACCTGCTGTAACTATATATGTGAGTGAATGAGTGAGATGTTGGTACAATTCCTGAACTAAATATTTTCATCATTCTCAATTGCAGCCGGTAGCAACAACTGGCTCCCGAGTGGCTCAGTGGTATAAGGCACTGCATCTCAGTGCTAGAGGTGTCACTACAGACCCTGGTTTGATCCCAAGCTGTATCACAACCGGACGTGATCGGGAGTCCCATAGGGTGGCGCACAATTGGCCCAGCGTCGTCCGAGTTAGGGGAAGGTTTGGCCGTGATAAGCCGTCATTGTAAAACAATTTCTTCTTAATTGAGTAGTTAAATAAAGGTAAAAAATATATAAAATAACAAGAAGAAGCGCTGTGATGTGTGTGGACCCAAGAAAGACTGGAAGACACAATACACATGCATCAAGTGCAACACCCACAGCAAAACTCTATCCCTCATGTGATGTATAGACTGGCCTTAATTGTGTTCAATGGGCCTCATTTAACGTTTCCATAAAATACTGTGTGTAAAATTTGTTCAGTTCATAATATGAAGAGAAACTATAGATCTACTGGCAAAGCCTTTTTGATCCTTGTCATATTTTCGACTTGATTCACGATGATGACTGCTTGCTAGCTTAGATTTTGAAAGTATGATGTTGACATGAACAGTCTAATCAGAGCTACTGTAGATATAACGTGATTTTAAGTCATTTTATCTGTGGCCAATGACCTTGAGCCTTCTTGGATGGGCATTTATAATGTAACTCGATGGCAGCACCGAAGGGGCTTGAATTTTAGAGCTCTACCCTTAGACTTGGCAGTGACGTACTGTCCCCATGAGTGACAGAACACTGAGCTAATCATGGAGCAACTAGAGAACATTACCAACACCTACAATCCATATTTTCTGCTGGCTGCCCCACCACCACAGAAAGCACTGAGCTAGGCTGGTAGCCTAGGGGTTAGAGAATTGGACTAGTAACGGAAAGTTTGCAAGATCAAATCCCCGAGCTGACAAGGTACAAATCTGTTGTTCTGCCCCTGAACAAGGCAGTTAACCCACTGTTCCGAGGCCGTCATTGAAAATAAGGAATTGTTCTTAACTGACTTGCCTAGTTAAATAAAGATAAAATAAATAGGCTGAAACAGCTGCATTTTGGAGCTGCCTTACTCAAGAAAGCAAAAAAGAGACCATGTTTGTATGCTGCTGTATGAGGCAAGTCAGCCATATCAGATATGTTTTTTAAAAGGCAGTAAATGAGGCTGAATGAACTGTTTCGCTGACAGACAAGGCTCCGCTGATAGCCAGGTGTAGCAGTGGTGAGATGTTGGGACTGCTGTTGGGACAGCTTTATGTAGGCCCTAACAGTTTATGGGCACCGTTAGTCACCGTTTTAGTGCAATTGATGTATTGTTTAGTGTTGTGTTGCGTCGTGGCTTTGCTGGCATGCATACCACTTTCTTTGTTGTTGCCCAACCAAGATGTACATGCTAAAATCACCACTGAGTCTATGTGTGATTAAAAAAAAAATACTCTGTCTCTCTTTCTCTCGCTCTCCCTCCCTCTCTGTTGCACACACACACACACACACACACACACACACACACACACACACACACACACACACACACACACACACACACACACACACACACACACACACACACACACACACACACACACACACACACACACATACACACACACACACGCCCTGACCCCATTGACCATTGTGTTTTATCTCGGCATCGCAGCAGCCCCGTTAAACCGGAGACTGGTTACTTAGATACCCTACCGGAATAGTGCTGGTGCGCCTTGGGCGCGCTGAAATGTGGCAAATCTCAGTTCACACAATCAGTTGACATGATCGTTCTTCAGTGATATTGAACGTTATTATCTAATTCACTGATAGTGATTATTACTGTTACTTTGTTATAGCCTACATTTTGTTAATGTTGTTGATATCGTCCGTCGTTTTGTATCTGGGAAATTCGGGGAAGCCAAACAAGACCAACATTTGAAGAAGCGTAAGTTGTTTTTTCCTACAATTATTTGAATTTGTGGACATAGATCATAACGAATTCGATACGAAATGGATACATCACAGCAGGCTAGTCATTGATCAATAATATTCTGTCATTTTATATTTAACAATATATATAGCCTATTGTAGACTAAAAAGTCTGTCATTTTATGTTTTATTTTCTTTCTGTGATGTTTGTTAAAGCATCGAGCATGTAAAGAGCTATACTGCATGGTTCTCATGGTTATAGTTGGTTCCCATACAGTAAATACAAGTGTTCTTGCAGGGCGTTTATGTCTGTTTACCTCGTAGCAAATGCAGTAAGCATCTCATCATCATCTTAATCACCATCATCATTTCGAATCACCCTCCTCCTCCTCCTCCTCCTCACCCCTCCCCTAACTTCGCTACAGTATAGTGTCTGAAACATCATTGTGTTGGTCCCTGAAATCACATAACACACAGAGTTCAGCCAGGCAGAGAACGACTGATTGGCCCAAATCATCGCCCTGCAATCCACACAGTCAGCCAGCCAGCCAGTCAAACAGTTAGCTAGTCAGGCTGCCAGTCAGCCAGTAAGTAAGCCAGCCAGTCAGCAAGTCAGTCAGTCAGAAACACAACCAAAACAAACAAGTTTGTAGAGTCATAAGCTTGATGTAATCATTGTGTGCTAGGAATACGGAACCAAATACTCAACTTTTGACTAAATGTAATACACTACAAGTGAATTAGTCCAAATACGTATGACACCTTCAAATGGGGAGACTGTTACATAAAAGTGCTTTAA